>NC_064287.1:7000512-7086631 GCF_019186545.1 Solanum stenotomum | reverse complement strand
TTCCTCCTCCATACACTCTTCTATAGGCTCAGATGGCTCGATTAATTTCTCATCATCTAAACATAATATAGAAAAATGATTGGAATGAGGTCCAATGCGCCCTACCTTATGAATTGCATTACTTTTTACATCCTCATATTTACACATACTAGAGTTTTTAAAAATAATATTATCTACTTCATTACATAACTCTAGTGCACTCTTCTCAACAGTGACAACATCAATAACAGTATAATCAAGCAATTGCCCCTCCACTCTTAGCTCTTCAAGTTGACTTATAAGTATTTTTTCTTCCTCGCACATATTATTACTAAATTGTTGGGTTTCATATGATTTAATCTTTGCACTCAACTCAATATCTAAATAATAGAGATCAAATTCAAATTTATATTCAGAATTGCGCTTACATATTGATTTATAGCAAAGTATTAACAATCTTCCATGTCCCCATACAACTCATCTAGTTGATAAAAAAAAACTAACTTATACGAACCCATAAAATCAGAAGGGCAAGAATTGCAAGAACACTTTTTACTACATATTTTTTCAGATGACATCTCAAGAAGAGTAAAAGAAATATGATAATAATAATTAAAAATAAATAATTTTAAACTAATCCTAAGAAACAAAAAAGGACTACAAGTCAAAATAAATACTAAAGACAATTTCTAAGCCATATTCCCCGGCAGCGGCGCCATTTTTGATAACGTTCAAATATACTTCTTGAAAAGAAATATAAACGATCGTATGCAATATATTTACCCAACTATGAGTCGGGGTCGATCCCACAGAGAATATGGAAGAATATTGTCAATAGCAAATATTTAACTCGATAGTCGTTATATAAAAATGGGGGGGATTAATTTGAAATAAAATAAACAAACAATAAAAAGATAGCTTTGAACTAGTATTTATTTATATTCAGATTATTAAAAGTAACTAGGAATGTGTTCCCCATAAGCTCATAACGCAGTAATCCTAATAATAGTAATCCTTTTCTAGTGTATTACATGTAAAGTGATAAGTTAGGTATCTCTAAATCTTTGGTCCGGCATCTAGAGAATTTCACCCCGCACCTTGGTCCGGCTACGTGTGTATAATTTACTAACCCTTACCTTTACCACATATTAGACATCATAATCGATGTTTGGCTTAGTTATTACTTCGCACCAATCAACACTAGCCTATTAGATAGTATCACACTAAATCTATGTTGATAATTCTTTTCTTATTGATTACCTCCTTGGTCCGGCAAGTAGCAACAAAGCGAGTTCTAAGGTTGGCCACCGCTAAAAAGACTTCTAGACGAAAGAATTATCAATGCATGCTTCAACACTATTCAAGAATTACTTAGTTATTATTCATACTTTGTTAATCGTTTATGGTTCCCACAACCTTAGTTATGAAAGTTAGCTACTCATTATCTCAAAAACACAATCAAAATTTATTAAAATAAATATGTTTGTGTTAATCATAAAAACTTAAGAACAATAGCTAAACTATCTTTTATTAATCACGAATACAAATAAATAATAAAGGAGAAGAAAGAATAAACCACAATTCTCCGGCCTCCACGGTGGCTCTTCCAAAGTTCCTAAGCTAGAAGAAAATTTATATTGTGTCTTGTATCTTGGTTCTTGGCTTCCCTCCTTCAAATAATTATTTCTATGCACTATTTATAGATGTAGAAAACCCTAAATAAAATAATTGAGTCCAAATTAAATTAGGAATCCAAAACCAAAAGGAATTGGATTCCTTTTTCTCCGCGTGTAGCTTCCAATTTTGTGCGTGTAAGACGTTGCTGCCTGACACTTGAACCAACAGGTAAGTTCTTCTTTCCTTATTTGCAAATAAATTATATTAATATTATATTAACTTATTTCCATTAAGCTGTCTGCTTGATTTCCTTCTTCAACCTTCCATCTTTAATTCGTTTTAGCTCCAAACTTCTTCATTTTTTCACCAATTTAATCCTACAAATAAAATATATCATTTAACACAATTCATAAAATTCATACTAAAAAAAGACAAATATAATAATAAATGTGAGAAAATAATGATTAAAAATATGTATTTTTAGCCTCACATCATCTTTTGGTCTAAGCAATGCCCCGGCAGCTTTTATGGATCTTATGAATGAGGTGTTTAGGCAATACCTTGATTCATTTGTGATCGTCTTTATTAACGATATTTTGATCTATTCTAAGAGTGAGGGAGATCACATGGAGGATTTGAAGATAGTTTTGCAAGTCCTTAGAAACCAGTATAGAGGTTGATCCTAAAAAGACCGATGTGGTTAAGAATTGGCCTAGACCTCTATGTCCCATTGATATACGAAGATTTTTGGGCTTGGCCAGGTATTATAGAAGGTTTGTCAAAGGTTTCTCATCCATTGATTCTCCGTTAATAACTTTGACTCAAACGAAATCCAAATTTGAGTGGTCTGAGACTTGTGAGAAGAGTTTCCAAGATTTAAAGAATAGACTCACCACCGCTCCGGTGTTGGCCTTACCCGAGGGTACTGATGGGTTTGTAGTTTATTGCGATGCTTCCCGAGTGCGTTTGGGATGTGTTCTTATGCAACAAGGCAAGGTGATTTCCTATGCTTCGAGACAATTTAAAGAACATGAAAAGAATTATCCGACCCATGATGTAGAATTAGTAGCAGTAGTTTTTGCCTTTAAAATTTGGAGGCACTAATTATATGGGGTCCATGTTGACGTGTTCACTGACCACAAGAGTCTCCAATATGTGTTTAGTCAGAGAGATTTGAATCTCCAATAGAGGAGGTGGTTGGAACTTTTAAAAGATTATGATATAAGTGTCCTTTACCACCCCGGTAAAGCTAATATAGTCGCCGATGCCTTAAGTCAATTGACGATGGGCAGTGTGACTCATGTAGAAGATGGGAAAAAGGAACTAGTTCGCGATGTGCATAAGTTGGCCCGTTTAGGTGTCCAATTGGTAGATTCTTTGAAGGGTGGATTCATGGTTCACCATAGTTCCGAATCATCCGATGTGGTTGATGTGAAGTCTAAGCAACATCTTGAACCTATTTTGATGTAGTTGAAAGAATCGATTCTCAATAAGTCCGTTGAGGCTTTCTCTCAAGGGGGAGATGGGGTGCTTAGATACCAAGGTAGATTGTGTGTTCTGGATGTTAATGGCTTGAGAGATCATATTCTAGAAGAGGCTCATGGTTCGCGATATTCTATTCATCCAGGAGCCACCAAGATGTATCATGATTTGTGGGAGGTCTATTGGTGGAATGGCATAAAGGAGGATACAGAATGCTTTGTGGCAAAATGTCCAAATTGTCAGCAAGTCAAAGCCGAACACAAAAAACCAGGAGGTTTAATGCAAGATATAGATCTTCCCACTTGGAAGTGGGAGGAGGTGAATATGGACTTCATTGTGAGGTTGCCTCATACTCGAATGCGACACGATTCTTTTTGGGTCATTGTTGATAGAATGACGAAATCAACCCATTTCCTTCCTGTCAAGATTTCTTTCTCGGCAGAAGACTATGATAAGTTATACATCAAGGAAATAGTGAAATTACATGGGGTTCCTCTGTCCATTATATCGGATCGGGGCACTCAATTACTTCACATTTTTTGAAAGCATTCCAAAGAGGGCTTAGAACCAATGTTAGACTTAGTACCGCCTTCCACCCTCAGATGGATGGTCAAGCAAAATGGACCATTCAGACCTTAGAAGATATGTTGAGGGCGTGTGTGATTGATTTCAAGGAAAATTGGGATGATCATCTTCCATTGATTGAATTTGCCTACAACAATAGTTACCACTCAAGCATTTTTATGGCTCCGTTTAAAGGCTTTATGGTAGGAGGTGTAGATCTCTGGTGGGTTGGTTTGAAGTAGGTGAGTTTTCTCTAATTGGTCCCGATCTAGTTTATGATGCCATTGAAAAGGTTTGACTCATTAGAGAGGGTTCAAGACAGCTCAAAGTCGGCATAAGTCCTCTGCCAACAATAGAAGAAGGGATCTTGAATTTGAGATTGGTGATTGGGTCTACCTAAAAATCTCACCGATGAAGGGTGTGATAAGGTTTGGCAAGAACGGGAAACTTAGTCCTCGATATGTCGGGCCATACCAAATCTTGGCATGTGTGGGAAAGGTAGCATATGAATTGGACTTACCCAGTGAGGTGGCTCCGGTTCATCTAGTGTTCCATGTCTCCATGCTCAAGAAGTGCATTGGTGATCCGGTATCCATCCTTCCCTTAGAGGGTTTAGGAGTTGATGAAAATATTTCCTATAAAGAAGTTCCAGTTTAGATTTTAGACCAGCAAGTTAAGAAGTTAAGGAACAAAGAAGTAGTTTCGGTTAAAGTCTTATGGAGGAATCACTTAGCTGAGGAAGCTACTTAGGAGGCCGAGGCCGATATGAAGTCCCGCTATCCTCATATTTTTCCTTCTACTCCTACCCTTACTTGAGGTAATTAGTTCTTGAGTTGGCGTTTTGGAATAATTGTACTATGAGTTTTCTTTATGATTTTCTTATGTGTGCATGTTCATGTGAGAATCCATGTTTAGCATGTACTGAGTTTTCATGATTTATGTATTCCTCATGAGGGGCTGCACTTTAGCATAATGGTTGCATATTTGGCTCATGAGGTGAACTAATGAACATGTATGCTATACTTTTTATGATATGGCTAGATGGCTCTTTATTGATTAATTGTGTTGAGTTCATTATATAGAGCAGGTAGTTCCTTCCAAATTGTTATGAAATGATAATGTTGTGTGCATAGTGGGTTTGTAGATATAGTTCCTACCTTTTTGTGATTGCATTGATTATGAATTGAGGTGAAGTGATGTTTCTCTTATATTTTGTGCATTGTTAATGTGGCATGTTATTAGGTTACTAATCTTAAATCGTTAACCCCCCATAATGTGTATTCAAGTGTCATTCGAGGACGAATGTTCCTAACGGGGTGATAATGTAACACTCCGGAAGATGCTAAGTTAATCTAGAGCCTAAGCATGTGAGCTAATGTTGAGGTTCAAGGAGGTTAGTGAGTTAACATCAAGATTTGAGTCGTAAAAAAAGTTCCTAACCTAGTACTAAGGTCCTAAAACTTATACGTCAAGGAAAGGCTCCCACAAGGACCCCCCAAAGGTCATGGAGGAGAGCCAAGAGGCTGCTCCAAAAGATGCCAAATGCAGCTTCATTCACGAGCCAAGGACCATGAGGCGTGGACTGACTTACGCTCCGTAGATGGGAGTCGTGAGTCCAGCCTTAGGCTCCACCAAAATCCCCTAAAATTTCCATGTCTCAGTCCCTTTCCACGTACATGCAGTACGGTCTGTGGAACAGCTCACATTCCGTCGATAGACCTCGTGAGTTGAGACTTAGTCTCCTCACCATGGCCTTGAATCTCTCCTCTCTGACCCAAACAACAGAAGAACAACACGCTCCATAGTCCCACCTACGGTCCGTTGGTGGGGGAGTCGTGAACGTGGCCTGCACATCTGTCAAGGACTCGGTCTAGGTGAGGGTAGTTTGGTAACTTACGAATTAATTAAGTTAGGGTGTAGGACAGTTATATTTAGTTGTTTTAAGTATATTAAAGCATTTTTAAGTATTAATCAAGTCTTTTAACTCTAAGAAGTTCCTCTATTGAAGAACAAAGGAGAAGGTCAAGATTAGGGTTCAAGCATCAAGATCTTCACTCAAATTTCGTAGGTTAACATCAAACAAGGTATGGGAACCTTGATTAATGGAATAACTTCCTCCATGAAGCCCTCTCAACTAAATTTCAAAAACTGGTTTTATTGTTCAAAAACTAGGATTTTCATTATAGTCATGGGTTCTTCCTAAAAATGTTTTCATTATTTTATTTGATGTATATTATGAATGATTTGACGTTTTAATGGGAATTTTATAGTAAAACTCCCCATGAACCCATGAACTACCCCATGATCCCAATTTCATGAATTTCAATGAAGGTATTGATGCAAGGTGATTTCTACTATGTATTGTGGTTATGTTAATTTGGTTATGAAACCTTTCCTTATTCATGTTGATGATAATATATCCTAAATTTAAGTGTGAGCCTTGGTTCATGACCTTGCAAGTGGTAAATTGTGAAGGATTGTTCATGATTGTTGACAGTTATCGATGAACTTATGAATTCATTTGCAAGGTTAGAATCCTATGACTATTGTATGAATTGAGATGTTGTTAAAAGACTAATTTCCCCTGTCCTTACACATATATATGTATAAATTGTCTAGGATGATGTTGATGTTGTTGTGTTGATTGAAGGGCTAGTTGTCATGAAACCACTATGAATAATGAGGTGAAAGTTACTCACCCTAAAATGATGATTCTAAGGTGAAAAGTAGTTCTCACTTAAATGAATCTATGAGCTATTTAGTGAGTTGTATTGAATGAAGAGTAAAGTATGCCTTCACACATGTACATACAATTCAATACTAATTATGTATAATAGGGAAATAATGCTTAGTACCGAGTGGATATGGACAATGAGAAAGAGGCTCCTCCGCTAATGCAATAGGTTGCGTCATTTATAGTAAACTCATGAGATGGAAGCTCCTCCACTAATGCAATAGTATGGGTTAATAGTAGCAATCTCCCTATCCCATAACTATGTGCCAAACATAGGAAATAGCTAGTGGATCCCCTTAGAAGCTAAATATGATTTATTCTACCTTCGGCAAGTAAGATCGCTTTCTTTTGGTGTGGGTTTATATGACACCGGATTCTATGTAGCTCACATGGTCTATGTCGGTTATGGCTAATATCCCTAATAACAATAAGATAATGAATATGATAGGAACTATACTATGACTTCTTAATGGGTTTACTTGGTGGGAGTGGGGGTATAGGACTGCACTTTTACATTGCACAAGGAGACTTATTAGGATGTTGTGGAATGGTTTCATTATGGTATGATAAGATATGGATAGATGACTTTCCTTATGTTTAGTTCATGTACTTGTATAATTCCTCATTTATCACAATGGGTTATGGTATGCTTGTAGATTATGGTAATGAATATGTAGCTTCAAGGAATGCTTAGTATGGTTGGTATTATGGGATGCCAACCATACCTTGCACAAGCATTCTTAGAGGTTGCTAAGGTATTGATATTACTATGTTATGAGTGTATTGTGACTATAGCTTGTCTTCTATGTTTGAAAATGCATAATGGCTTTGATAAATGCATACTTCCAAGAAAAATGTCCTATTTAGCATATTCAAATGTTTTTATGCATGTTTCCATACGTCGTACATATTTGTGCTAACCCCCTTCTTTTCTTCATTTTATGAGTATAGGTCCCAGACGTTGATTCATTACTTCCTTCTTCAAAGTAAAGCTTGGGTCGAATATTCCCTAAGTTGGTGAATCCTCTAGTTTGAGGACCAGATGTTTATTTCAATCTTAGTTTTAGTCGTACTTTATTATGTTAAGACTTTCATGGATGTAAAGGGTTAAGTCCCTAAATTTCGTACTCTTATGTTTAGATGGTTTTTAATGATACAAGTCTAGTATTTCCACAACTCTTTATATACTGAATTTGAAGTTTGACTTCTATTTAGAAAAGTTTTAATTTTCTGCATTATTTGTTATGACATTATGTGTATGATTATGCTAAGGGTTCGTATGCAACCCCTTCGGGGTCAACTACGCCATGTTAAGTCTAGGGGGTAACATTGGGTCATGACAAACGTGGTATCAAAGCATAAGGTTTTTGGAATAATATGTAGGATTGACGTCTCATTAAACCATGTCTAATAGAGTCTCGTTCATGAGTGTGAAGTGCGCCACACTTATGAGTGAGAGGCTATATGATGTTTAGGAAATTTTCCCTTCTTTCATCACTCTCTATTCGTGCTTGAAATGTTAGTCTTGTGATCTCCTTACTAACTCTTTTTCTTACAATTATAGAAAATGAATGCAAGGGTAGGTAATTCAAGGAGAGGTAATGCAAAGAGAGGGCAAGAGGAGAATGTCAATAAAGGGAATCCTCCCCAAGCTCCTATGAATCCTCAAGTGCCTGATGAGGTGGGAGCTATGACTAATGTGGAGATTAGGACGACTCTCCAGACCCTGACTCGGGCTTTGACGAATCAATTTACGAGGGATGCAAGAGTTCAACCGAATCTGAATTATAGCGCAACCGGTTCCAAGATTAGGGATTTCACCAGAATGAATCCCCTTACCTTCTATGACTCCAAAGTGGATGAAGATCCACAAGGTTCTCTAGATGAAGTGTTGAAAGTGGTTGATGCTATGGGAGTGACTAATCATGAGAAGGCGGAATTGGCCGCCTACCAATTGAAGGACGTAGCTCAGGTTTGGTATGAATAGTGGAAAGGGGAGAAAACTGTGAGAGAGGGTCCGATTGATTAGGAAGCATTCAAGTCGGCATTCCTTGATAGGTTTTTCCCACTATAATTTAGGGAGAGGAAGATGCAGGAATTCATCAACCTTCGCCAAGGAGGTATGTGTGTGAAAGAATATGGCCTTAAATTCACACAATTGTCTAAGCATGCTCCAATCTTAGTGGCAGACTCAAGGGACAAACTGAATACATATGTTATGGGGATATTTGTTTTGGTGGTAAATGAGTGTCGTTCGGCAATGCTCATCCCAAGCATGAACATTTCACACCTCATGGTTCATGCCGAGCAAATTGAGGAAGAAAAACTCAGGCAGGCTAGTAAAAAAGTGAAAAGGACAAGAATATATGATAGCCATTCGTCTAAAGGCAGATTTGAAGTTCAAGGAAAACCAAATTTTAAGAAGAGGTTTTCTAATAAAGGTACCCCTAACACTTCTAATGTCAAAAAATAAAAGGGTGCCGACTCCTAAGACACAGGGTGGTAGTGGAGGTGGTTCTTATGTCGAGAGGCCTACTTGTGCAAAATGTAGTAAGAAACATGAAGGTAAATGTCTTGTCGGTATGGGTGTGTGCTATGGATGTGGAAAGGGTGGGCAGCAACTGAAAGATTACCCAACCCATTCGGCCAAGGGAAGAGAGGGTAATCAAGCCTCTCCAAGTGGTTCTAAATCGGATGCTCCGAAGAAGAGTTGTTTTTATGCTCTCCAGTCCCAAAGTGATCAAGAGGGATCCGCGGACGTTGTCGCTGGTTTGTTACAAGTATTTTCCATTTATATTTATGCATTGTTAGACCCTGGTGCTACTTTATCTTTTGTTACAACTTTGGTAGCTATGAAATTTGATGTACTTCCCGAAACACTGATAGAACCTTTTTCAGTGTCCACTCCAGTTGGTGACTCAGTTGTTGCAAAAAGAGTCTATAGAAATTGTCCCATTTCTTTACCCCATAGAGTCACTCGGGTTGATTTGGTAGAGTTAGATATGTTAGACTTTGTTGTCATCTTGGGGATGGATTGGTTGCGTGCTTGTTTTGCCTCCATTGACTGTAGAACTCGGGTAGTGAAGTTTCAGTTTCCTGATGATCTAATTTTTTAATGGAAAAGGGGAAATTTAACTCCTAGAGGTCGATTTATTTCGTGTCTAAAGGCTTGTATAATGATTTCTAAGGGTTGTATCTACCATGTTGTAAGGGTTAAGGACGTTGAGTCCGAGACTCCTCCTTTAGAGTCGGTCCCCATAGTGAGGGAGCTTCCTGAGGTTATTCCTGATCGCTTGCCTAGTATTCCCCCAGAATAGGAAATAGGCTTTGGCATTGATCTTATACCAGATACAAAACCCATATCTATTCCTCCTTTACTGGATTACCACAACTGAATTGAAAGAGTTAAAAGCTCAACTCAAGGATTTGCTAGATAAGGGTTTTATTCAACCGAGCATATCTTCATGGAGTGCACCGATTTTATTTATGAAAAAGAAGGATGGGTCCCTTAGGATGTGCATTGATTATCGCCAGCTGAACAAGGTCACTATAACGAATAATTACCTGCTCCCTAGGATTGGTGATTTATTTGACCAACTCCAAGGGGCGAGTTATTTTTTGAAGATTGACTTACGTTCGGGCTATCACCAACTTAGGATGAGAGTTGTTGATATTCCTAAAACAGCCTTCCGAACGAGGTATGGTCACTTTGAATTCTTAGTGATGTCTTTTGGTCTAACCAATGCTCCGACAGCTTTTATGGATCTTATGAATGAGGTGTTTAGGCAATACCTTGATTCATTTGTGATCGTCTTTATTGACGATATTTTGATCTATTCTAAGTGTGAGTGAGATCACATGGAGGATTTGAGGATAGTTTTGGAAGTCCTTAGAGACCAGCAATTGTATGCTAAGTTTAGCAAGTGCGATTTTTGGCTAAGGTTGGTTGCTTTCCTCGATCATATAGTGTAAAACCAAGGTATAGAGGTTGATCCTAAAAAAACCGACGTGGCTAAGAATTGGCCTAGACCTCTATGTCCCATTGATATACAAAGCTTTTTGGCTTGGCCAGGTATTATAGAAGGTTTGTCGAAGGTTTCTTATCCATTGATTCTCCGTTAACAACTTTGACTCAAAAGAAATCCAAATTTGAGTGGTCTGAGACTTGTGAGAAGAGTTTCCAAGAGTTAAAGAATAGACTCACCACCGCTCCGGTGTTGACCTTACCCGAGGGTACTGATGGGTTTGTAGTTTATTGCGACGCCTCCCTAGTGGGTTTGGGATGTGTTCTTATGCACATGGCAAGGTGATTGCCTATGCTTTAAGACAACTCAAAGTACATGAAAAGAATTATCCGACACATGATCTAGAATTGACAACAGTAGTTTTTGCCTTTAAAATTTGGAGGCACTAATTATATGGGGTCCATATTGACGTGTTCATTGACCACAAGAGTCTCCAATATGTGTTTAGTCAGAGATATTTGAATCTCCGACAAAAGAGGTGGTTGGAACTTTTAATACATTATGATATATGTGTCCTTTACCACCCCAGCAAAGCTAATATAGTTGCCGACGCCTTAAGTCGATTGACGATGGGCAGTGTGACTTATGTAGAAGATGGGAAGAAGGAACTAGTTCGCGATGTGCATAGGTTGGCCCGTTAAGGTGTCCAACTGGTAGATTCTTTAAAGGGTGGATTCATGGTTCACCATAGTTCCGAATCATCTGTTATGGTTGATGTGAAGTCTAAGCAACATCTTGATACTATTTTAAAGGAGCTAAAAGAATCGGTTCTCAATAAGTTCATTGAGGCTTTCTCCCAAGGGGGATGTGGGGTACTTAGGTACTAAGGTAGATTGTGTTTTCCGGATGTTGATGGCTTAAGAGATCATATTCTAGAAGAGGTTCATGGTTCGCGATATTCTATTCATCCGGGAGCCACCAAGATGTACCATGATTTGCGGGAGGTCTATTGGTGGAATGACATAAAGAATGATATAGAATGCTTTGTGGAAAAATGTCCAAATTGTCAGCAAGTCAAAGCCGAACACTAAAAATCAGGAGGTTTGTTGCAAGATATTGATCTTCCCACTTGGAAATGTGAGAACGTGAATATGGACTTCATTGTGGGGTTGCCTCGTACTCGAAGACACGATTCTATTCGGGTCAGTGTTGATATAATGACAAAATCAGCCCATTTCCTTCCTGTCAAGATTTCCTTCTCGGCAGAAGACTATACTAAGTTATACATCAAGGAATAGTGAAATTACATGGGGTTCCTTTGTCCATCATATCGGATCAGGGCACTCAATTACTTCACATTTTTGGAAAACATTCCAACGAGGGCTTGGAACCAATGTTAAACTTAGTACCGCCTTCCACCCTCAGATAGATGGTTAAGCGGAACGGACCATTCAGACCTTAGAAGATATGTTGAGGGCGTATGTAATTGATTTCAAAGGAAATTCGGATGATCATCTTCCATTGATTGAATTTGCCTACAACAATAGTTACCACTTAAGCATTTCTATGGCTCCGTTTGAAGCACTTTACAGTAAGAGGTGTAGATCTCCGGTGGGTTGGTTTGAAATAGGTGATTTTGCTCTAATTGGTCCTGATATAGTGTATGGTACCATTATAAAGGTTCGAATCATTAGAGAGAGGTTGAAGACGGCTCAAAGTCGGCATAAGTCCTCTGCCGACAATAGAAGAAGGGATCTTGAATTCGAGATTGGTGATTAGGTCTACCTAAAAATCTCACCTATGAAGGGTGTGATGAGGTTTGGCAAGAAGGGGAAACTTAGTCCTCGATATGTGGGGCCATACCAACTCTTAGTACGTGTGGGAAAGGTTGCATATGAATTGGACTTACCCAGTGAGTTGGCTCCGGTTCATCTAGTGTTCCATGCCTCCATGCCCAAGAAGTGCATTGGTGATCTGGTATCCATTCTTCCCTTAGAGGGTTTAGGAGTTGATGAAAATCTTTCCTATGAATAAGTTTCGGTTGAGATTTTAGACTGGCAAGTTAAGAAGTTAAGGAACAGAGAAGTAGTTTCAGTTAAAGTCTTATGGAGGAATCACTTAGTTGAGGGTGCTACTTGGGAGGCCGAGGCCGATATGAAGTCTCGCTATCCTCATCTTTTTCCTTTTACTCCTACCCTTACTTGAGGTAATTAGTTCTTGAGTTGGTGTTTTGGAATAATTGTACTATGAGTTTTCTTTATGATTTTCTTATGTATGCATGTTCATGTGAGAACCCATGTTTAGCATGTACTAAGTTTTCATGATTTATGTATTCCTCATGTGGGGCTGCACTTTAGCATAATGGTTGCATATTTGGCTCATGAGGTGAACTAATGAACATGTGTGCTATACTTTTTATGATATGGCTAGATGGCTCTTTATTGATTAATTGTGTTGAGCTCGTTGTATGGAGCAGGTAGTTCCTACTAAGTTGATATGAAATGATAATGTTTTATGCATAGTGGGTTGTAGATGTAATTTTTACCTCCTTGTGATTGCATTGATTATGTCTTGAGGTGTAATGATGTTTCTCTTATATTTTGTTCATTGTTAATGTGGCATATTGTTGGGTTGCTAGTCTTGAATTGTTAACCCCCCTTAATGTGTTTTAAAGTGTCATTAAAGGACGAATGTTCCTAAGAGGGCGATAATGTAACACTCTAGAAAATGCTAGGTTAATCTAGAGCCTAAGCATGTGAGCTAATGTTGAGATTCAAGGAGGTTAGTGAGTTAACATCAAGATTCGAGTCTTAAAAGAAGGTCCCTAACCTAGTACTAAGGTCCTAGAGCTTATACATCAAAGAAAGGCTCCCACAAGGACCCCCCAAAGGTACTGGATGAGAGCCAATATGCTGTTTCAAAAGCTGCCAAATGTAGCTTCATTCACGAGCCAAGGACCACGAGGCGTGGACTGACTCACTCCCAGTAGATGGGAGTCGTGCGTCCAGCCTTAGGCTCCACCAAAATCCCCCAAAATTTCCATGTCTCAATCCCTTTCCATGGACGTGCAGCACGATTCGTGGACCAGCTCACCCTCCGTAGATAGGACTCATGAGTTGAGACTTAGTCTCCTCACCATGTCCTTGAACCTCCGCTCTCTGACCCAAACGTGGAAGCACAACACGCTCTGTAGTCCCACCTAGGGTCCGTAGGTGGGGGAGTCGTGAACGTGGCCTGCACATCTATCAAGGACTCGGCTTAGGTGATGGTAGTTTGGTAACTTACTAATTAATTAAGCTAGGGTGTAGGACGGTTGTTTTTATTTATTTTAAGTTTATTAAAGTATTTTTAAGTATTGATCAAGTTTTTTAACTCTCATAACTCCAAAAATATCTTCCAAATTCTCTCTTCTCTCTCTAAGAAGTTCCTCCATTAAAGAACAAAGGAGAAGGTCAAGATTAGGGTTCAAGCATCAAGAACTTCACTCAAATTTTGTGGGTTAACATCAAACAAGGTATGGGAACCTTGATTCATGGAATACCTTCCTCCATGAAGCCCTCTCAACTCAATTTTGATAATGGGTTTTATTGTTCAAAAATTAGGGTTTTCATTCTAGTCATGGGTTCTCCCTAGAAACATTTTTATTACATTATTTGATGTATATTATGGATGATTTGACGTTTTAATGGTGATTTTATAGTAACCCCATGAACCCATGAACTACACCATGACCCAAATTTCATGAATTTCAATGAAGGTATTGATGCAAGGTGATTTCTACTATGTATTGTGGTTATGTTAATTTGGTTATGAAACCTTGACTTATTCATGTTGACGATAATATATCCTAAATGTAAGTGTGAGCCTTGGTTCATGACCTTGCAAGTGGTAAATTGTGAAGGATTGTTCATGATTGTTGATATTTATTGATGAACTTATGAACTCATTTGCAAGGTGAGAATCCTATGACTATTGTATGAATTGAGATGTTGTTGGAAAACTAATTTCCCTTATCCTTACACATGTTTATGTATCAATTTTCTAGGATGATCATGATGTTGTCGTGTTTATTGAAGGGCTAGTTCTCATGAAAACACTATGAATAATGAGGTGAAAGTTACTCACCCTAAAATGATGATTCTAAGGTGAAAAGTAGTTCTCAGTTAAATGAATCTATGAGCTATTTAGTGAGTTGTATTGAACGAAGGGTAAAGTATGCCTTCACACATGTAGATACAATTCCATACTAATTATGTATAATTGGGAAATAATGCTAAGTACCGAGTGGATATGGACAATGAGGAAGAGGCTCCTCCGCTAATGTAATAGGTTGGGTCATCTATAGTAAACTCATGAGATGGAAGCTCCTCCACTAATGCAATAGGTTGGGTTTCTAGTAGCAATCTCCCTATCCCATAACTATGTGCCAAACATAGGACTTAGCCAGTGGATCCCCTTAGAAGCTAAATATGATTAGTTCTACCTTCGGCAAGTAAGATTGCCTTCTTTCGGTGTGGGGTTATATGACACCGGATTTCGTGTAACTCACATGGTCTATGTCGGTTATGGATAATATTCCCTAATAACAATAAGATAATGAATATGATAGGAACTATATTATGACTTCTTAATGGGTTTACTTGGTGGGAGTGGGGGTATGGGACTTCACTTTTAAATTGCACAAGGAGACTTATCAGGATGTTGTGGAATGGTTTCCTTATGGTATGATAAGATATGGATAGATGACTTTCCTTATGTTTAGTTCATGTACTTGTATAATTCCTCATTTATGACTATGGATTATGGTAAGCTTGAAGATTATGGTAATGAATATGTGGCTTCAATCCTACTATTACATACATGCACTTTTGTTACTCAATAATAATAATTCATATTAATTATTTTTAAGTTTAAAAATTATTATATTTTAAAATATTCGCGCAACGCGCGGGTATGTATACTAGTTTATTTAATTTGAAAGAATACAAAATTGTAATAACATAATGGAGAGAATCATGAGAGAAAATATTTCAAAAAAGGTAAAAATATTTCCCTTAGTTTTTGATCCTTACTTGTTTGAACTTTTTTAAATATAATTTTATCAGAAATGTATTTGGATGAACCTCTTTAAATATGATTTTGTGTATTCGGATGAACTTCTCTAGATATGATTTTGTGTGTTCGGATGAACTTCTTTAAATATGATTTTGTGTATTCGAAATTTTGGATGAACTTCTTTTTACAAACTAAGCACGATAAATACTCATTTCAATTGAAAAGTTAGACCATACAATTCAAAACCTGATTGTATACAATTAGAACGAATACGAATTCAAATCTAAGTACAAACTAGCTGGTATACAAAGTGATAATGAAAATACAATATGAGCCAAATAAAATACAAAATCTATTTTACTAATGCAATTAGTATAAATACTTATCTAATGAATACGTAAATAAACTGTACTTTGGTTATTCAGAATTGAAAATGAATACAAAATCAAATCTAAAAAGAAACTATATGGTATACAAAGTGATATTGAAAATACAAAATGAGCAAAATAAAATACAAAATTTGTTTTACTGATGCAATTAGAATGAATACATATATAACATAAATAAACTGTATTTTGGTTATCTAGAATTGAGAATGAATATAAAATCAAGTATAAATACAGAACTTGATGGTAATACCATTAGGACGAATACAAAATCAAATCTAAATACAAACTATTTGGTATACAAAGTGATATTGTAAATACAAAATAAGCAAAATAAAATAAAAAGTTTGTTTTACATATGCAATTAGGATGAATACCTAAATAATGAATACGTAAATAAACAGTATTTTGGTTATTTAGAATTGAGAATGATGGACAACTAAGAACTTCGATCCGACAATTCATTCATCAAGTTTCATGGATTCAAGAAGTCTTTTCGGAACCATCCATAGAGCGGCGGCGAAGATCTAGAATCCGACAAGAAAACCGCCCAAGCCCAATAAGCAGAGAAGTTGTGGAGCAGGTTTGACTCCTAATCAAACGTAGGAGAGAGCAATAAGATATTATACCCCAATTTGCACGAAGAATTGCCAAATGTTGAAATCGTCGTATAAGTCGAAGAAATTTCTTTAACAAGTATAGGAGATAACAATGGTGGAAACAATAGAGAGAGTAGAGAGATTTGGGTAAAAACCTAGAGAGAATATTAAAATGTGGGGTCTTTTTTTTTTACTTTTAATTGGTAGTAGAGTCAAACTAGGTGGCATAATGACATTTTTAATAATTATTTTATAATGTACATATTTTAGCTAATTATGTTAGGAATTTTGACTACTTTACTAATTTTCCCAAAAATGATTGATGTATCACTTAATTTATTGATTTTTTTGTCATCATATAAGTCAAAATTGACCAATTTGAGACCTCTCCCCTCATACGCAAGCCCAACATAAATTGTTTCTCTTTTTTTTTTTTGTATTTATTTTTTGTTTTTAGTTTTATCCTAAAACCATCTAAAGGACAAATGCATACTTCTAACTCTTTTAACACTTACATCATATTTTTGTATTATATATTACACAAACAGTTATTTTATTTTTCCTTCTCCATGTGGGGCTGTTTGAGGGTCGATATAGTACTATTTTTAGATGTTTTGATTTCATAGATTTGATATACATTTTTTTAAAATGTTATACTAACATAAATAATTAATTTATGATCTATTTGATTTTAATTTATTTAAAGCTTAGCGATGACATTATTGATTGTTTTTGTTACCATATATATATATATATAAATTAACCGATTTAACNCCCCCCCCCCCCCCCAACAACAAAAATCGTTTCTTTTTTTTTTTTTGTTATTTTTCTAATACCAACTACAGGAAAAATGCATGCTTCTAATTCTTTTAATGCTAATATAATATTTGGTATTATATATTATACAAACAGTTGTACTAGTCTTTTTTTCACACATAGGGGTATTCGTAAGTCGATATAGCATGATTTTTACATGTTTTGATTTGATAGATCTGATATATATATTTTAAAATGTTATATTAATATCATATGTAATTAAATTTGATGAGATTTGACTTTTTTCTTTTTAATTTGTTCGATGTATTCTTATCCGTGAAGGGTGTTCTTTTACTCTTTTAACATTTAAACCCGCCCCATATTTACCCTCACCACGCACAACCTTAAAACGGTCTCACTTCGAATCCACCCCGCCCCACATCAACTCCGCCCATTATCATCCCTATATATGTGTTTGTGAGTGATCCATGAAACTAAGAGAAAAAATTGCATACCATATATTCTAGTAAAACATTCTATGAAAAATACTAAGTAAAGACAAAAATGACCTATAAACCACACTTGAAACATCAATATTAACGTCAGATACATACAAAGACAGAAATGAAAATTGACAAAAAGAGTTAGAAGTTGTTTACTTCCTTTTAAAAATGATCTCAAATTAATTATCTATTCATAAATAAAAAATGAATTACTATCATACATCATGCATAAAATATTTACAAGCTTGGACCCTCAAATTCTTTCACCAACAAGTCAGAAACTCAATTGATGTAATTTGAAAATTCTTAATCACGTAACTCATACTCCACAGACCATTTCCCCTTATCATCATGAATTTTATTCATCTTAGCATGGGAAGTACTCCCAAGCTCAAGATTCTTCATCTCCTCAATCAACTTTACGTGGTTAGCTGAAAAAAGTGAAAAATCACTCTCATTTTGAGCCCTATAATCAAATTTTGAATGAGATTGAGAAGATGAAGGAAGAGGAGGAGGAGGAACAAACAACTCAAATGTTGACATATTTTTTAGAGGAATTTGTTGAGGATTCGAACAATTTCCAACTCCAAAAGTAGTAGTACCGTAACACTGATCATGTGGTGGTGGTTGTAGATGAGGGTTACAAGGAATAATCATCCAATTACCATTCAGACCATTTTCAATCATAATGTCTGGATATGTTTGGATGTTTAAAGGGTATTGATACACATAACACCAATTATATTTTTTCTTAGGACGAAGCTCTTTTAGTGTATGTGCCAAGAAACAGACTGGTCTATTACGTGACGTGCCAGCTTGGTACGGATTGGTCCTGTACTTTGCAGGATGTAACCAGTACTCAAAATCTCCATGACACAATTCGCAATGAATTCCCTTTATTCAAGATGCGAATTTGTAACCAGGGCAAGAAATTGGCAAATAGTTGTATTTTCGTGGGTCATGTCGACATGCTTTTTCCTCTTTATGGGGAAAGGGGCAAGATGTCCAGTCGTGACTATAAAGTTTTGAGCACTTTTGTACCTTGTAAACGTACATACGAAAATTATCAGACTCATATAATCTTGACGGATGCATTCGTGGAAATTTTCAGAAATTGCCTCTTGCCCCACAAAATGTTTGTGAAATAGGGAAGATGATGAATAGTAGCTGAAATATCGACTATCTCTATAATCCATTTTTTTGGATGATACAATTGAAGAAATATACAATAAAAATTCAAAACAAAAAAGAATAGTATACTTCTGAATGAATCCCATTGTAAATTAGAGCTTCATGACCGAAGATAACTGTTTACATGAACATAAAACAACTAAAAGAAAAATATTTGTTGCTTACAAAAAGAATACCAAATAAATCAAATAGATATATGTTTTTTCTTTCTTTTTTGGCAACAAAGGTCTCATCACATGTACTTTTTCATTTTCATCTTTCAAACTTTCAGAAGTACCAAATATATCGCTAAATTATCTTGCTAATTTTAGTACTTTCATATTATAAATGTTTGACATATATGTAATTATTAGGATTTAACTTATATCTACTATATATATATATATATATATATATATATATATATATATATATATATAAAATTGTGATGTAGCATGGGATATCACTGAATTTGATTGAGTATTTGCATAAAGATCTCTAACATAAATAAGCTCCATTAGTATTTTTTTTTGTATATATTTTAGTTATAAGTATTATCTACATGTAAAGTTTCATGTATTTATATTATATCATGAATAAGTGTAATAGAAGATAGAAAAAATTAACTTCTTTTCATGTGGACCCTGAACCGATAAATTTTAAACGGTTAAGTTTTGGATTATATGAAGTAAAAGCTTTAAATGGGGATAAGAAATTAGGTTACAAAATAACAATAAGCAATTTGTCATATTTTGAAAGAAACAAGCAAAATTCTACAAGGCATCCTAACAACTAAATTAGCCACTTGTTTCTTTTATCCAAAATATGTAACCCAAAAAAAAGAAGAGTGAATTCAAACGTCAAAAAGTTTTTTTTGTTTAAATAGAATTTGTATTTTTTTTTTTTTTACCTAAAACAAGTTTATAGTTTGAAACATTTCATGATAAGTAGAATCAGTCATTAGAAAATAAAAAGATAATATGTTATAACAAATTAAATTACATTAATAATATAAATACTTTTTTTAACAGTATCAATATATATAAAATAAATTTATCATCTAAAAATATTTATGGATGCATTAACACATGTGTGAGTATGTGAATATTAAGGTTTTGATTAGGACATAAGCAATTCAAGATCTAGATTTAAAAAAAAAATTGATTTTTCGTCCCTGAAATATGAAGAATATTAACTTTGATGCTTACAATATCTAGATCGATCAATACAAATAACTTTTAATTAATAGAACTATGCACTTTTGATTTTTCAACAAATTGTCAATTTTCACAAATTAAATGGATTAGTAATTAAAAATTAAATTATTCATGTATTATGTTAATATTTTTTATGTTATTCTTTATTTAAGTCGATATGATTACTATAATCATAATAATTTAAATTAAACATATTTCTTATATAAGGAGACCATAGGCATATATATTATTTTATTTAAGGTTATAATTCTCATTGAAATATGATAAGGATCAAAATCATAATTTATCGAAGAATCAAAATTATAATTATGCAATAATAGTTTTAGAAAGCCCTTGATAGTGAAATTTCATTTGATGAGAGTAACTTTTTGGTTATAAGTTTATAATTAAGCATTATAAATTGTATGCTTCAAAAGTAAATTTGATAATTGGGTTGGGCCAGAATAATTAATAAAGGGTTGCAGGCATAGGTTTGTGTAGTCAAATTCCATCTATGGTTAAAATAGAATTAGCCCAATTTTATAAGGCATTTATAAAATGTATATGTAATTACATACTTTGTATAACCATGTATAAATTTTGGTTAATTGATACAAATGTGTATTTGAGCATTTATGTTTAACGTATGTATGCGTTATATGTATTTGATACGCAGAGCTCAAGAACAATCGAAGAAGAAGAGAAGATTTAGAAGCGAAAAAAAGTATTTATGTCTAATTGATGAAACATTGGTGAATTAAGACATAAAAACTTACCAGCAACACGTGTGAAGGAATCATAGAAATCCCATGCACTATTAACCAAAGGTCTCTAGTCCGAGCCATGAGATGAAGATTTTCGTGATAGACACACTTTATTCCTGTCAGTGGACTTATTCATCCTTAATCTATATAAATCTGGCAATTAAATTTCAAATATCAAATACCTGAAAAATGCATAGAATTAAATTTGAATTCTAACACATAATGTGTTTATGAAGACTCAATTTTCATGAATAAATACAAAGATAGGGGATGCTGATTTTATTTTATTTCCTACAAGTTTCTTTTAAAAAATGAGTAATTGTTATACCTTTAATAAACTCAACATGGCATATGAATAGAGAAATAAATATTTAATTGATTTAAGAAGAAAAAAAAGAAAGCAAAACGATGTGAATTGTCAAGATTGTTGGAGAAAAATGATTTGTGTGATTTATTATATTATAGTTATAAAAAAATTAGTACTTATCTCATGAGCTACGAAACGATCTTAGACATATATCAAAAACTTAATTTAAGCAAACATAAAAGGAACAAATAGGTTAGAACAATATAATAAAAGAATTACCGAATTTGCAAGAAAAAAATTCTAGCAATAAAAGTAGATCTAGTTTATGAGCTCAGGTAACAACTACAAGAGAAACTCATACCTTTACAGACTGACTACATAGAGATGTCATGATCTTTGAACTGATGATGTCTTTAAAGGAACTGATTTCATGGCATCTGTGAGCTTATGAGATGTCTCGTATGAAGTGACACAAATTCTTAGATATTGCGCTCTATGACAATATCGAAGTAAAGATCAAAGCTTCATATGAGCCTCATCAAACTGTAGAAGCCTTGAGGTTGAAGAAGAAGACGCCTCATTTATGAAGCCTTCAAGAAGCCGACATCAGAGTAGATAGGAGTAGAATGGAAGGGGTTGAGAACTTTCCTAATTTTTGGTATAAATATTTAATTTGTATATTTGTCTGTTCTCTTCTTTTATTTTTATTTTTGCCGGTTTGGTCTCTGTTCGACTAAATTCATTGTGGGAAACTTTAAAAAAGTGACTATAGTTTGGACTTAATTAGAGATCTGTAGGTATAGTTTTCTTAATTACAAATTATAATTAACTACATGTTTGGGGGGAGGAGAGAGGCGAGCAAGACTAGAAGAGGGAGTAGAGAGGCGCGCGAGATCTAGCAGAGGGAGTTTGAATACTTGTTGTATTCTTTGTATCAGGTTGTATCACAAATACAATTGATACAACTTATTTGTATCAAAATAAATACAATTTCATAAGAAACTATTCTTTTAGCTACCTGCAGTTAGAAGGAGAGTGGCAATAGAGAATGAGAGGGGGAGGATAGAGGCGAGTGAGATTGAGAGAGGGAGGACAGAGACGAGCCATATCAATAAAGGAAGGAGAGAGGTGAGTGAGATCGAGAGAGGCAAGAGAGAGGATGAATACATATTGCATTTGTTGTATCACAAATACAATTGATACAAAATACTAATACAGTTAATACAAAATACAAATACAATTGTCTGAATATAATTTATATAAAATACAAATCTCTCACATATATATGCTGAATACAATTGATACATAATACGTTTGACAAAGAGGATGAATGCATATTATATTCGTTGTATCAAGTCTTATCACAAATATAATTGATTCAACGGATTTGTATCACAGATTGAATTTACTATCAATTGTATTAAAGAACACAATTTATATCTACGAATACAATTGATAAAATACAAATTGTTAGAATACAATTGACACAGAGTATGTATACAATTGATACATAATAGAAATACAGTCGATATGGAATATAAATACATTTGTACATAATACAAAATACAATTGTCACGTGGAATATTTTTGGGCTGCAGATGTTTGGGATGAAGAGAGAGAGAGAGATAGATAGATAGATAGATAGATAGAGAGAGAGAAAGAGGCATGCACACAAGAGAGGAAGAGAGGCGTGCGTGCAAGAGAGGGAGAGAGAGAGGCGTGTGTGGTAGAGAGAGAGGCATGCATGCAAGAGAGAGAGAGAGAAAGAGAGAGCGATAGGTGTGCACACACAATAAAGAGAGGGAGAGAGAGAGAGAGAGAAGCAAGGGAGAGAGAAGAGAGAAATTTGCTATAAAACCCTATTTAAAGCTATGAATTGTAATTATTTAGACTTAGTGATTATCGTAAATACATGTCTCAAATTTTCCTTCATTTTTTTCCTTTTAGGGTGTGTTTGTATGAAGGGAAATGTTTTCTTGGAAAACAGGTAGATTTCAAACTTATTTTCTCATGTTTGGTTGGTGAATATAAAATATTTTTTAATGTTTCGTTGGTGAATGAAAAATACTTTTCAGAATATATCTTTTATTTTTGGCTTGAGACTAAAAAAATAATCTTTAGGAAAATAATTTCTGATCCGCAAATCAAATCCGATAATTGATCTAGGACCCAATCCCGACACCCAAACTAGGACAAGACCCCGATGGCCGTTCCAAAATCCAACCCTGAAATCTGATCCAGGACTTGCCCTAGACTTTCGACCCAGGACCTGACCAGCCAAACATGTAAAAATTGAAAAATATTTTTCCATACCAAACACACCCTTAATTTTCTCTGGGCTAGTCAACCCACTTTTGTAATATGTGATTTTATTAACAAAATGGTGGTCTGAGACCACTTTCAATTTTTAAAAATATAGGGTAAGTTGCCATATGTATATCCCGAATAATCAATTTACAATGCGCATAGCCCAATAGTTTTTTATATTGAAATTAGCCAACTTATGTTTATATTGAATATAAAATGTATAAGTAATGTATATACTTCATATAAACATTGTATCTAGGTAATTGATACAGAGTGGATACACTTATGATTCAATATTCAATTTAAATCTAACAAAAAGAACCTTACCTTCTTCATCTTCAAGCTTCAATACACAAATTGAAAGAGAAAAAAACAAACTAAAATATCCCTGATGACTCAGTTTTCTGATCGTCAACTTCATAGGAAAAGGAAAAGTTATATCCTAATTTTTCATGTCAATAAAAGAAAGTTCATCTAATTACATTGACTTACTAGACAAATTTATTGGGTCGAATTTCATTTTAAATCTAAAAGTCGTTATAATTCATCTTTTGTTCTTTGATTGCTACAAAACTTGTAATCTTTAGCCAAAAAATCCATTAACACTCCACTACCAATATTCACCATCTCCTCTTCTTATTTTTAATAAATAAAATCACCTTTTTCACAATTACAAAAAAGAAATGGTTAAGATATTTCAGGAATATATACAACTATAGAACTATACTTGACCAAACTAGCAAGAGAAAAATGAAAAAAAAATCTCACCTTCGATTGATAGAGTTATATGAATAATTAGATCGTTACTCACAAGCACAATAACGTTTTTTCACACATGATATATGGAGATTCGTAAAGGGCATTGATTGTTGCTTCATATTGAATATCCGTCCATCGGCAATTAGTGTTTTCTTTGACCAAAATATCTCATATAGATGTGAATTTGATTATCAGGTTTCTACTTCATAAATTAGAAGTGTTCATTCATTTATTTTTCTTTTCATGGCCTATTATTTGCTTTCCAAACATTGCAAGTGAATTTTTGCTTTAAAAAATTGAAAATATATGGGAAGTTTTGTTTCCAAGTCTATCTTTTCTACTTCTACCACATCGTCCGAGTTTACAAGATATGTCTTAACTCTATAAGTGTAAGACTTATTCCCTTATTCATAGCAATAATTTCATATTCTGTAAAATTTCTAGTGTTAACAATAGCCATAAAACTACCTGACACATGTGATCTTATGACGTCCAAATCCATTCCTCAAGTGATAAATTACTCAATTAGTTCACACGGTCATTGCAATATAATTTACCAACTATAAGTCAGAGTGGAACATCATAAAGAACAGTATCAAGGTGATGTAATATTCTAATTGATAGCTCGCACACTTGAGCACTGGAAGATTCTACTATCGTTAGTTACCTTAGTTTTTCATGAAACCATGGTGATCAAAACCCTAATTTCTTTTATTAATTGACTCCATTTTATTGAAATATTATTATTGTTACTTGATTACAGTTGATATCGAACTATAAATAATTTTCTCAAACCCTATTTATATGGAAAAAAATCAACTTATAGTAAGATAACCACATAAGACTTAGTTTTCACCTTATTTCCTGCATAATTCGACCCAACCTAGTTGGATTCTATATTTGACAATGACCGCATTATACTTCTTAAAAGAGGTGTAATTTGAGCATATCAAAGAGATTTATCATCTAATATATTTTGTTTTTTTAATTACTTTTTTGTCACTTTTTGGGCCAACCATTTTTGGCCCTTTATTTGTTTCTTTTTTATTCTGATTGTGTCACGACCCAAAAATAGATGTGATGACACTCATCTTATCCACCAAGACAAGTAAGCCTAAAATCCAAAATACAAAGATCGAAATGCAGAAAATAAAATATTAATAGAAAACATGATTGTCACGTGTACAAGCTACTAATGTATTGCAACTGATTTGAAAGAAAATACAAGTCTCAATGTATTATTTTTTATAGTGGAACATGAACATAATAAGCAAGAGGGCCTGCTAAAGTGACAAATATCTACCTTTCAAGTCTCCATAAAAAAGCCGCAGACGAACTAATGAAGAAGAATAATCACACAGATTTGGGCTCGTAATCTACACAAGTGTAGAAGTAAGGAGTGAGCACCAAACAACATGATATACAACAAGAAAACCACTATACACGAGGTAAAACAAATATAATACGAGTACTCCCGTAATGTCCCATTTCTTGTGAATTTTCTTTTAGTTATGAATTTACAATTTTGCCCTTTCCTTTAGTGTTTCCATGCTTAGTTTATGTTGCAACTATGGTTGGTGTGGTCCCCGATGCTATTGAGTATGTTTTTGATGATTTTGACCCTTTGAGTTGAGAATTCTTGGTATGGTTGACTTTGGTTAGTATTTTGAGTTCTGAACGTCGGATGGGAATTTCGCCAGTGCCATTGCATTTTGAATCCCAAGTTAGGGCTACTAAGGTGGTTGGTGAGGTTTTCGAGGCCTTGGGTTGAGTTTTGGGCCTTTAGGTAAGAAGTTGAGTTTTAATCCTTAAGAGTGGTCCGGGAGAGTAATTCCTTCTTTCAAAAAATCTGACGATTCTATTGTGTTTAGTATGTCTATTTTAGTGAGGTAGCATTTCCAATTTATTTTATCAAACCCCGAATGATTTTTAAGGGTCCATTCTAAAGCATTCTCCTTGTGTTGGGCTACTGGTTTTTTAGTTACTGGTGCATGTCATTTTTTACCTTCACGATCACAACCCATAAGCTCACAATCACGACATGTCTTCTCTGTGGCCTTCGCAATCGCAGTCAGAGGCTTACATTCGCAATGTGTCTTTTCCTTAGCCTTAACAATTGCGAATAGAGCTCTCATTGTGTTCCCTTCGCAGTTGTGAGAGTTAGTGGTTGGTGATCGCAATGACCATTTTTCACCTAGAAAGAACATAAAATTCGAGATTCTTCCCATTTTTCTCATTTCCTCCATTTTCAATCTTTTGGAGCTTTGGGGATGCATTCTTGGGAGCATTTTTTTAAAACTCATGTGGGTAATCTTTTCCTACCAATTATTTATTGATTCCTTGTATTCTTATCATCCGAAACACCTTTAAATCATGATTTTAATGTGAATTTTTTTTTTGGGGGGTGGGGGGTCCCTTGAGTTGGGAAACTAATATTTTCATGAATTGGAACTCGTTTTTCGGTCGGCTTTAATGGGTTTCCAACCACAAATCCCTCTCCACCTATAGAACTTGTTTTTCAACTAAAAATTTGATTTTACCCTTTTGATTTTCAAAGTAATTTTTTTGACCATTTTACCCCGATTTCTAATCCTATCAATATGGGTATCATTGGACTATTTTTGATGAAATCATTCCATTCTTGATAGTTGGGGGATCATTTCGGTGATCGTGTGGTTGATGAATTGCAACGTTAGAGTTGTTCGAGTGAAGTTTCAGCCTTTGAGATAGGTTTGGATATCCCTCTTTTAGATTGATGAGTAAGTAATCTTTCTTAGGAAATCAAATAAGAAATGAGTTGTAGCATGAGTTTTAGAGGTTGCTAAGTATTGACCTTCATGTTTAGTTTGTGTGATGTCTATTCGTGATGCTTAGCCTATGTGGAGGCTTGTGTGATACCCTTAATTGTTGCTGAAAATCCCATGTTAATTGAGTTATTGCCCAAGTGATGTCCATCTTAGGGACTTGAATTGATATGTGACCATCTTAAAATGAAAGAAATGCTTTCTAAATGTTAAAAACTGATTTCAAATGGATTCATCCACTATCCCTATCATTTGTGGGTGTGTTTCATGACTTGTGAGTTTGGGAACTTTATGCTATTCAAAATCCTTGATGAGTTGATTATACATTTTTGTTGTATGTGTTGTGATACATTCATCCTCATTTAGCATATCACCGCTCATGGGAATATGAGAAAGTGGAGAAATACTATTTCTAAGAAAGAAAATGAGACACCTTACTTTTGTCCTTGACCATGAGCTAGGTGGCAAGTTGATCAGATATTGAGATTTCGAGATTGGTATATGGAATCCAAGTCCCCTATGGATCCTCGGCAATGTGTATAAGATAGGTTATGCAATGACCTTGGTTCCACCATATCATTTCATCATCCATTACATTACATTGGCTAGCTTTGTTGTGTTGTGTGACTTGTTTATCTGCTGACTTTGTTGTTTACTTTATTCAAGCCATTATTATATAAATTATTGGCATTGATGTCGGAATGGGACTTTTCTGCGTGCAAGTGAAAGTGTTTTATACTTTATTTTTTATGACTGGTTAGATTCTTATACTCAGCCCTTCTAACATACTGAGTAGATGTTGATTGGACTCACCCATGCTTATGATATCTTTTTATGCATATCCTAGTTAGGGTGATCTACGTAGCGGTTGATCAGATCAAGTGATGTCTTCTCTTTTGGAGTTGTCATGAAGTCCTAATATTTGGATCCCCATTGGTCTCTATCTATTATTTATAGTGTTTAATTTATTTTAGAAGACTTGAGATGTATTTTAGATTCTAGAAATGTATTAGATGCTCTTTTACTTATGCTACCAGGTTTTTGGGATTTTCATTCTTGTTTTCTTATGGTTATGGCATGGTTTCCCTTTGGAAGTCTCGTATGTGTTATTTCTTTTGTCTTAGACACCAATTTTGGGGTTCTATGGGTATGTACCTTAATGACCTCGACTTTTGGGTTGTGACAAATTGGTATCAGAGCGCTAGGTTCACCAGTTTCATAAGTTAAAGAGCAGGGTGTATCATGTGAATCGGTACGTAGATGTTTGTACTTATCTTCGAGAGGCTGTAAGATACCTAGTAGGTGAAATTCTTTTCCTTTGATTCATTTTGTCTGCATTATTTATAGCAAGTGTTGCATATCTCTAATCTATTCTCTATACGTAGATGGCAAGGACTAGAGCCATAACCTTAGAGGGCAAGGTCGTACCTGCTTCCCGAGACCCAATTTATGGGTGAGGTAGGGAAAGAAGTGGAGTTAGGGGTTATTGTAACACCTCTCTATTTGAAAGAGCTAAAAATAGAAAGAATCAAATTTGGAAATATCAAATCTGAAAATTTTGGGAAGTTATGCTAAGTTGAGTTTTGGGTCAAATTCAAATGACCATAACTCTTAGTACAGAATGAGTTAGGCGGGCTACAAGGTATCAAATGAAAGGTCTTGGAATTATCTTTCCAACACCACTGAGTTTGCTAATTTTTGAGCTTTTATGAGGGAGATATGCCCGTTTGAAGCCGGACTGTCCGAATATGAAAAGTCATCCGAATTTAAGCGGGGTATTTTTGTCTTTTCATTACCCAATTAAGTTATTTCATTTTTAGTAATTTATTTGGGGTCTAAACTGATTGGAATCAGTTTACACACTCTAAATTAATGCTACGGCTTTGGGAGAAGAGAAAAGAGGAGAGAAGCCAAGGTTTCATCGTGTTCTTGAGGATTTCGTTGCGAATTTTGCCAAGGATTTGATCCTAAGAGGTACGTGAGACTTTCATAGTGTTGGGTTCGTTCACCCACGCACCAATCATGTTTGTTTTTAGTGAGATTTGTTCTATAAAGTTGAATGTTTGAAGATCTTGAATTGTGTTCTTGAAATTGGCTTTCGTTCTTGAGATTTGATGGGATTGTTGAGTTCTTGAGGAAATCGTGTCGATTTTAGAGTCGTTTATGAGTAGATTCTTGTCTACATGTTTTGGGTATCTGAATCTAAAGAGAAATTAAGAAAAAGAATAGAACTTAATCGAATTAAGATCAGAAAACGAGTTGAAAAATTTATCGGGTTAGCCTGGAGAGAGGCTGGCGCGGCGCGCCAGCAGTGCACCCGAAATGGGTCTCTGAACATCAAGGGCTGGCGCCCAGCGCCAGCAGTGCACTCGAGTCATCTTCCCCTACCCTTTATCCGTCGTTTAGCCCATTTAAGTCCTTCTAAAGTGTACCAACACTTTCTATTGATTCTAACTACTCTGAATGACTTCTAAACATCTAGAAATCATCTGTAAACATGAATCATAACCTTGAATTCATAAATTCAAGGAATGTGAAGAGCCAAGTCTAGAGGGTTCTTAGAGTCTTTTCAAAAGTCTTTTACAAATGTTTTAAACTTGTTTTAAGACTTGAGCATTGAGTTGAGTAAGTGTAAGAGTGAAGTTCATTTTATTCAAAAGATTATATGGAAACTAAGTATTCCCAAAGAGTAAATGTTTTCATATTTAAACAAGAGAGGAAACACCGATTTCTAAGAGAGCTTTTGAGCTAGTTTTGAGTAATAGTCTCAAATCACATAAAGAGTTATGTTTTTAAATATATGAGCTGAGTATATTTTGGGAGTAGTATTGAGCACCGATATGGGGACGGGTTCATAACAACTCAAGTCTTCATAAATCATGTAGCCAACGTGGGTCGAAAGGGTCATACTTTTTAGATGATTCCTTAATGCTTTTTAGCATAGACTAGTGGATCCACTTAGTTGAGGCATTCTATATCGCGACAAGTTATAGGACAATTCTGGCAGCGTGGACGAGACACATTATCATCACATAGCTCATAGTGATGGTTGTCAATTAGAGAATCTCCCAAATAGAGTTTATATTATTGTATTTTCCAAAACATTGAGATGTTATCTACTATTTTAACTGCTTTATATAAACTGCATCTTTATTGTTGTTTATTTCTGCATTGATTTGAGTATCCATGAGTTGAGTAAAGCAAATGTAAGTGTTTCTTTCAGATTCTAGTCTAAGTTTATGTGTTGTTTAGAATTCCCCTCGCATGCTCGTATATTCAATGTACTGACGCCTTTTGGCCTACATCATTTTATGATGCAGATACATGTAACCAAGATCAACATCCAGCGCTTTGTTGATCCAGTCGAGCACTCAGAGTCTTTTGGTGAGCCTCCTTGCTTTCCCGAGGATCCCTTTTAATTTTTTTAGCATTTTCAGTTGTTAGGATGATCGGGGTTCTTGTCCCGACATCCCTTATAGTTTTAGAGGCTTCATAGACCCATAGTTATAGTTCTTTAGTCTTTGCATTTCAGTTGTTTGTTATAAGACTTGAGTTACCACTTTGGCTAGTTGGATGTTTAATTCTAAAACATTCCAAATTATTTTGAGACAGTTGAGTAAAGTTACATTTGCTTTCTTTTATTAATGCGTAAAGTCTTCCGATGAGAGTCTAGTCATGCCAAGGGTTCACTTGGGGCGAACAATGGTTCTCGAGTGCCAGTCCCGCCCAGGGTGTAGGCTCGGGGCGTGATAGTTATGGCCAAGTGAAAAGGGTAGCACCCGCTTGAGGAAGAGCTAGGAAGGCATCACCCCAACCCGTACATGTTCGTGATGATGTTATTAAGCAGTTTATCGTCAGATTATCTACTAGATTGGATAGCTCCTTCTGGTATCCTACCGGGTAGTGTAGGTTATCCTATTACAGTTGGTTTTACACTACAAGTTCAAGGGCTTAGTGTGGGAATTTGGACTCCTGGTTCCTCTTCAGTACCTTCTATGGTCACTTCGAGATTTGCAGCTCCAGTTGTCTTTGCTAGTGCAATGATGTCGATTGCCAAGCAGAAGAGTTTTGAGAGATTTGTTAGATTTGCACCTCTCAAGTTTGATAGTACACCTAGAGAGAAGGCGTATGACTCTTTGACCAAGTGTCATAACATGTTGTTCAACCTGGGTATCTTGGAGGCTCATAGGGTGTCTTATACTTCTTATTAATTTTCAAGAGTGGGCAAAGAATGGTGGCGATCAGTTCTTGCTTGTACGCTAGTTGGTTTTCTTGGTATGAGTTAGGAACAATTTATTGGGGTTTTCCTTGAGAGGTTGTGCCCTATAGCCTTTGAGATCATGTCAAGGATGAGTTCGATATATTAGAGCAGGGGTCCTTATTAGTTTGTGAGTGTGAGGCATATTTCTATGAGTTGTCCCATTATGCCATGTCAAGTATTCCCACAAAGTTTGAGCGGATCAGTGAGTTGGTCAAGGAGTGGAAGTATTTTACATGCTAGACAAGATAGTGGCACCAAGAGGTTTCCTCGCAAGGGTTAGTTCAGTAGTCATTTATCTAGAGGTAGAGATTATTGAAGCCAAGGCTCATATGTTTATTAGGGTAGATCAGTCCATGTCGTGATTTAGAGTACAAATGGTGTTAGTGGATCCAGGCCTAGTCAGACTAGTCAGGTTATGCATAGTAGATCTTCAAGTCAGGGAGGTCGTGCAGACACTTATGGTTACTCTCGGTGGGGTTCAGGTCCTTGTGGTTGTTTTGTTTGTTAGGAGTTTGGGCACAAGGTAAAGGATTTCCCAAATGTGCTTCATCTACGATCCAGTCAGGATCACATGCTACTCTTTCAAAGCCAACTCCATCGGCAAGAAGTACTTCACATGGTGCTAGAGGTGATACCAAGGGTGGAGATTATGGAGATCGAGGCATTGCTTGTGGTGGCTCTCAAACTAGTGGTGACCGTAGACAGTTCTATGTTGTACTAGTAGATCCGAGGTAGAGGCCTCAGATGTAATGATCACAAGTACCTTCCTAGTCTATCATCATTGTGCTACAATATTATTTGATCCCAGGTCAACCTACTCTTATGTGTCTACTTGTTTTTTTGTAGGTATTGATCATGTGTGTGAGTCCCCTGTTGTGACTACTAGTGTCTCTACCCTGGTAGGCAATTCCTAAGTGGTGGATTGGGTGTACGGGGGGTGTGTAGTAATATTTTCTAATAGTGAGACTTGGGTTGATCTAATTTTACTTGATATTCTTGATTTTGATATGATATTGTGTATGGATTGGTTTTTTCCCTACCATATGATCTTGGATTGTTATGTAAAGATTGTTACCTTATCTTACCTTGATTGGTGTGGAAGGGTGATGCGAGTTCATATCCAAAGGGATTGATATATTTTTTTCATGCTCAATGTATGATGGAGAACAAATGCTTATCTTATTTAGCCCATGTTCATGATCTTACCAAAGATCCATCTTCTTTAGAGACCATGAGAGTGGTTAGAAAGTTCATGGATGTGTTTCCTACCAAATTACCGGGTGTTCCTCTAGACTGTGACATCAAATTTATGATTGATTTGGAGCTAAGCACCCAACCCATTTATATCTTTCCTCGCCGAATAGCCCCAAAACATTGAAGGAATTGAAGGCTCAATTAGAGGACTTATTGTAGAAAGGGTTTATTTGGCCTAGTGTATCACTATCGGGCACACTAGTCTTATTTGTGAAAAAGAATGATGGTAGTATGAGGATGTGTATTGATTATCGACAGTTAAATAAGGCTACGGTCAAGAATAAATATATGTTTCCTCGTATTGATGATGTATTTAATTAGCTTCAGGGTGCGTCATTGTTCTCCAAGATTGACTTGAGGTCGGACTACTATCAGTTGAGAGTTTAGGATTCTGATATATCAAAGACTACTTTTAGGACTTATTATGGGGATTATTAGTTTGTAGTCATGTGGCTTGGGCTGACTAATGCCCCGACCGCTTATATGGAGTTGATGAATTGCGTATTTTGGCCCTATTTGGATTCTTTTGTGATTGTGTTTATTAATTCTATCTTGGTTTATTCCAAGAACAAGGTCGATCATGTTCGTCACTTGAGGATTGTACTTCAGAGATTAAGAGAGGAGAAGTTGTATGCAAAGTTATCCAAGTGCGAGTTTTGGCTTGAGTCTGTGGTTTTCTTGTGTCATGTAATGAACTAAGAAAGGTATTATGGTTGATCCTTCTAAGGTTGTGGCAGTTTGTGATTAGTCGAGACCTACTTCCCCTACTAAGATTCGGAATTTCATAGGGTTAGTGGGCAATTATCATCGATTTGTACATATTTGATCTTCCATCACAACTTCACTAACTAAGTTGGCTCACAAGACTGTGGTATTTCTATGGACCTATAAGTGTGAGGCGAGCTTTCCAAAGCTCAAAAAATTATTATCCTCAGTACCTATCTTAGCATTACTCGAGAATGGTGTGGCACTTGTGGTATTTTGTGATGATTCGGGTGTTGGTCTAGGGGGTTAGTTGATGCAAAATGGAGAGTTGGAAAGCACCTAGTATGGGTAGCTTATCCATTCTTAAGGCGAAGGAACGACTTTTGGTTTTAAAGGTTCGGTCATTGTCTAGATAGTTCGTTCAACTCGATATTTCTGCACCTCACCGTGTTTTAGACTTCGTTGAGGCAAACGTCTACATTGATGGAGCAGATTTGTGCCCACCAATTTGAGGATGTCAAGTTAAAAGTAATTTAGGACTGAGTGTTTAAAAGTGAATCTAAGTCAATGTCTCCAGATCTCGATGGATTTTTGAGGATTTGTGGTTGCATTTGTGTTCCCAAAGTTGGTGGTTGGGTACGTATGATATTGGATGAGGCTTATTGTTCTATATACTCTATTCACTCGGAAGCAGCCAAAATGTATCATGATTTTAAGTAACACTATTAGTGGTATGGTATAAAAGAGATATCATGGACTTTGTGGCCAACTGCTTGAACTGTCAACAAGTGAAGTATGAGCATCAAAGAGCGGGTGGTACGATGCAAAGGAGGCCCATCCCTGAGTGGAAGTGGGAGCACAATACTATGGACTTTGTGACTGGGTCACCCATTACATTTGATTTGGGTAAGCTTGAATCTTTTTTGGTTATTGTGGATCGATTGACGTATTTGGCTCATTTCATCTCGGTGAAGACTAACTATAATGCAAAGTAGTTGTCTAGGATCTATATTCGGAAGATTTTTTAGTTTCATAGAGTGGCCATTTCTATTGTGTCTGATAGAGGTGCACATTTCACCTCTTATTTATGGAGTCCTATGTAGAAGCAGATGGGTACCAAGCTTGAGTTGAGTACCACCTTCCATCCTTAGACCAATGGTTAGTATGAGTAGACTATTCATGTGCTTGAGGATATGCTTCAGGATAACATCATGTACTTTGGTGGTCATTTGGACCAATCCCTACCACTTGTGGAGTTTTCCTATAACTACATTTACCATTCCAACATTCAAATGGCACCATTTGAGTCTTTGTATGTGAGAAGGTGTAGATCTTCCGTGGGATGGTTCGATTCATTTGGAGTACGACCTTGGGACACTAATTTGTTGAGAGACTCCATGGATAGGGTGAAATTGATTCAACAATGCCTTGTGACCACATAGAGTAGGAAGAATAGTTATGCAGATAGGCGTGTTTGGGATGTGTCCTTAGCTATCGGTGAGAAGGTTTTGCTCAAGGTGTCACCTACCAAGAGTGTGATGAGGTTTGGAATGAAAGAAAAACTCAGTACGTATTCCATTAGACCTTTTGAGATTTTGGGGAAATGCAGAGAGGTATCTTATAGGTTGGCCTTGCCTTCTAGCCTTTCAGCGGTCCACCATATGTTTCATGTCTCGATGCTTAAGCGAAATCATCATGAAGATTCTCATGTGATTCAGTTGCTTTCGATCAAAATATGTCCTTCGAGGAGGAGCCCATTGCTATATTAGATAGGCAGACTATACCATTAAGATCCAAGCATATTAACTCAGTGAAGGTACAGTAGAGGTACCAACCTGTTGAAGAGGCGACGTGGAAGGTGGAGTCTGACATACATCATAGATAACCTTAGTTTTAACCCCTTTAGGTACCTTATTTTGCTTTTCATTTGAGGACGTACACGTCTTTTTGTGGTTGATAGTGTAATGTCCCATGTCTGGTGAATTTTCTTTTAGTTGTGAATTGACTATTTTTCCATCCTCCTTAGTGTTTTGATGCGTAGTTCGTGTTGTGGTAATGGTTGGTGTGGTCCTGCATGTGATCGGGTGTATTTTTGGTGATTTTGACCCTTTGAGTTAAGAATTCTTGGTATAGTTGACTTTGGCTAATATTTTGAATTCTGAGCATCAGATAGGGATTCCCTCAGTGCCATTGCGTCTGGAACATCGAGTTTGGGCTAGTAAGGTGGTTGGTCAAGTTTCTGAGGCCTTGGGGTGAGTTTTTAGCATTTTGGGCTAGAAGTTGAGTTTTAAGCCTTAAGAGTGGTCTAGGAGGGTAATTATTTGACCTCTTTTAAAAAATCTAACGATTTCATTGAGTCCAAACTGTCAATTTTAGTGATCTAACATGTCTAGCTTATTTTTACCGAACCCGAATGATTTATGAGGGTCCATTCGGAGGCATTTTCCTTGTGTTGGGCTACTAGTTTTTCAATTCCTGATGCAGGCCATTTTTTACCTTTGCAATTGTGTCCCATAGGCTCGCGATCATGATGTGTCTTTTCTGTGGCCTTCGTGATTGTGGTCCATATAGGCTTTCGTTCATGATGAGTCATTTCCTTATCCTTCGTGTTCGCGGACAAGGGTCTCTTGATCGCGATGTGAACCTATTTTAACTTCATGATCGTGAGAGTTAGTGGCTTGCGGTTGCGTTGACCATTTCTCACCTGGATAGAACCTAAATTCAGGATTCTTCCCATTTTTCTCATTTCCTCCATTTTCAATCTTTTGGAGCTCTGGGGAGGCCATTCTTAAGAGATTTTTTGTGAAAACTTGAGTGGGTAAGACTTCCCTATAAATTATTTATTGATTACTTGTATTCTAATCATCCGAAATACCTTTAAATTATGATTTCAATGTGGGTTTTGGAGGGTTTTCTCCTAAGTTGGCAAATTGGTATTTTCATGAATTGGAACTCATTTCTTGGTCGATTTTAATGGGTTTGTCAACCATATATTCTTATTGGCTTGTAGAACTTGTTTTTCAACTAAAAATTTGATTTTACACTTTCAATTTTTGAAGTGATTTTTGGACTATTTTACCCACAGTTTCTAATTCTATCAATACGGGTATCATCAAAATTATTTTGATTATCTCTTTCCATTCTTGATAGTGGGGGATCATTTTGGTGATCGTGTGGTTGAGGAAGTACCCTGTTAGAGTTTTTCAAGTAATGTTTTGGCCTTCGAGGTAGGTTTGGCTATCCCTCTTTTAGACTGAGATGAGTAGATAATTTTTCTTAGGAAATCAACTCTGAAATGAGTTGTAATATGAGTTTTAGAGGTTGGTAAGTGTTGACCTTCTTTTTTAGTTCATATGATGCCTATTTGTGATGCTTAGATTGTGTGGAGGCTCGTGTGATACCATTAATTGTTGCTAAAAACATGTGTTAATTAAGTAATTGCCCGAGTGAGGGGCTGTGTGACCTATCTTTATATTTGACATTGAGATGTCCGAGTCAGAGGTTTGAATTGATATTTGATCATCTTAAAATGAATGAAATGCTTTCTAAATGGTAAATACTCATTTTAAATGGATTCCTTCAATATCCCTATCATTTGAGGGTGTGCTTCATGAGTTGTGAGTTTGAGAAATTTATGCTATTCAAAATTCTTGATGAGGTATTATGCCTTTTTGTTGTATGTGTTGTGATGCATTCTTCCTCATTCAGCATATCATCCGTCATAGGAATATGAAAATGTAGAGAAATACTATTTTTTAGAAAGAAAATGAGACACCTTACTTTTTTCCTTGACTACTCTATGTTGATTGAATTTTAATTGATTAACAAAAGTAGTTGTTTGTACTTTTTTTGAATATATATTTCTACACGTGTAATGTGTTAGTATGATACAATTGAGATATTTTTTTAGTTGTGGAAGTCATAATACTCTATTAGATGAGTATATATTAGTAGAGGTTGAACAAACTAAGGTTACCAATTTTCCATACCGTAGAATATCGAAACCGAACTTCAAAATATCGAACCATACCAAATTAAATTTGTATGGTAATGGTTTAAAGTTTTTAAACCGAATATCAAAATTACGGTACCAAAACTTTAAAATATTGTACCATACCATGCCCACCCCTAGTTGTGGGAGCCATGACTACGGTACAACTCTAAAATCAACCACGAATAACTTTCAATTGTTATTAGCATGCTTCATTTCTATTTTCATATTGATTCCTTTCTAACGAGTGCACACGTTAGAACCTGCATGTATTCATTACTTGTTGAGAGAAAAGTACATGATTAAGAAAATCTAGAAGCGAATCTAACAACTTGCTTTGAAGACTTGAGCTTGAGAGATAATAGTTTTCTAACCAAGTATGCAAGGATAAAAATTGAAACACTCTAAGACCGATAGGAAAGAAGTGGCATTCATCTAATATGGCTGAAAAGCGTTTAGTTGTACACAATCATCTATGAATGTATGTATTGTATCAAAAGATTGTTATTTGTACAAAATCTGATTTGGAGTCTAAAGATCATGGGGAACACAATTCTAGTCTATTCTAATTGATAATCCAACTTTGCAATTGTCATCTATTACCATTACTATTTAACACTAAATACAATTGGTTACTTAGATATCAAAACAAACCTAATATTTACTTTATGCAATTTAATTTCTGGAAATATCAACTGCAACTGAACATAAGAACTAGTAGATTTGTTTCTTCTATAATTCCTCATGGGATCGACCTCAACTCTCGTTGAGTTCTATAATAGACATCGACCGTTTACACTTCTTAATTGAGGTATAAGTTTGGACGTATCATTTTTGTGTCACGATCCAGGGGTACCCCTAGATGTAACAAGGCGTATTCAATCCCGAAGGGTCTCATACAAGCCCCTTAGCATATCATAACATAGGATAAAAGAAACGATGCGGAATTAGAAAAAAACTTTATTCTCGGAGTCTTTTATAAAAGCAAGCGAAAGTCTAGACTTGTCTCAATTATCCATCTATTACAATCCTTAAATCAAAATAGGGACTCAACTCTTACAATAGTCTAAAAATGAAATAACTAGAATGAAACTACTAAATGAAGATATTTGTCCTTGAATCTTGAGGACTCACCAACTAGCAAGGAGGATGATCAATTCCAAGCTCTAGCCACAAGGGGAATCAAATTGAGTGACAATCCCTACACTTATAGAATAATGTAGGAAAATATGGGTTAGTACAAAAATGCACTAAGTATGATAACCATGCATAAAAAACCTTTAAAACATGCTAAAAGGGGCATTTTAGTTGAAGCCATGCTATATGCTAATTTTGAACATTATCTTAGAAATAGTCAGAAAACGTAACTCGTAAGAAAACTCATGTATAGTTCATCATAGCATAAAGGATAACAACATAATAATAAGCATAGCCACCAACATAGACATAATGCAACATCAACTATCATAAGACATGGTTCATGCACATAGTAAACTACCAAGATCATCTCATCATAATAGAACCATCACATAAGTAACCCTAAGTTATACATGTGCAATGCATAGATAAGATCCCATAATCCCATCTACACTAAATACCATTTTAGGCCACCCTAATCATACTTTTCATTCTTTGATCTCACGTATTCATAGATAAGGAACATTCATCTTTAACAACTCATATCAATGAGTGCAACTCATAACAACACTTCACATTAAAACATGCATCAATTCATAAACCTTCATAGCATAAAAGGAACACACCATAGCTACTCTCAAAACATACTTGTACAATGTATGAATGAAGTCACATACCCCCCACTCACACTAAGTAGTGCTTCTTGAGAAGCCATAGTTCATAATCATTCATTGTGGGGGTAAGCCTTAATCGACATAGACCATGTGAGCAACTCATGAAATTCGGTGTTACCCACACTGAAAAGAGTTGTCTTACTCGCTTAAGGTAGAACCATTCTTAGCTTAGATGGAAGGTCCACGAGCTAAGGACCTATGTAGGTACATAGTTATGGGATACAGAGATTGCTACTAGATACCCGCCTCAACTCACGTGAAGGCATCCATCTCAAGAGATTGCTTCTAGAAACTCCGCCTCAACTCATGTGAGGGCTTCCATCTCATATCAATATCCACTCGGTGTTAAGCATTATTCCCCACGGAGTACTTGACATTTCATTAGTTGAGTTCATTATTATGGAAGAATGTATGAACACTCAATCCAACATCATTCATAGGATAGCTCATAGATTCAATAGGTGAGAATAACCTTTCAACATTAGAATCATCATATTGTTAGAAAACCTTTCACATCATATCATATTCATACATAAGTGTGTACATGAGGATAACCTCCAACAACACAACAACTTGATCATAATCATATTCACTTTACTCTAAAAGTGTTCTTAAAGCATATTCATATCCCTCATAATGTCATACATAATTCATATACTTTTCCCTTCAAGGGCCATAGATCATAATCCATCAATCACATCTAGAATTACTACATTATTCATGGATGATAACATAATTCAAGTAACCCAACTATAACAAGTATAATCTCATATCATCTTTCTAAAATCAACAATTTTCATCATAAGATCCAAATCGGGGAGGGATTTCATGGGTTCTTGGAGGAATTCATAATAAATAAAAAATAAATCATCAATTCAATCATAATCCATCATAAATCAACCATTAAAAACATTTTTTTGAAATAACTCACAAGATTGAAGTCAAACCCTAACTTTGGGGAAATCACTAGTTTTGAAATTGAGTTTGGAGGGACTCCATGGATGAAGATTATCCATGGATGAAGGACTACCATACATTAGTTATGATTCTCCAACGAAATTGAGTGAAAATCTTTGTTTCTTCAGGCCTATCTCCAATTTTACTCTCCTTCTTTCTTGAGTTCTAGAGAGAGATATTTTGTGTATAAGAGGAACTTCGGGGAAATATTTGGGTTTTGGGAAATAATGATGTGAATGAGTGTGTTTTGACCTAAAATGACTTATATAGGGTCTAGGATTAGGATTAAAATGATCTAGTTTAGGTATTAGATGCACAGGAAATGACCCATATAACTTTGAAATATTTAACTGACGGGTGCCTTTCAAGGAAGGCTTTCACCGGCCACTCATTGATTCACGGCCAGTAAAGGCTCCCGTGAACAGAGGCCTGGAATTTTTTCTAAGTAAATCTCCACTGATGGGTCTACCATCTGTGGACCATTCTACTGGCCGTGGACACGTCCGTAAATCATTGCCTTAGAAAATATTTCACAAGGCTTGGGTTCAAGGATGGGTTCACCGACCGTGGACTCTTTCACCGTCCTTGAACCCTTCCTTAGAACCTTGCCTTAGAATATTTTTCACAAGGCTTGGGTTCAAGGATGGGTTCACCGGCCGTGGACTCTTCCACCGTCCTTGAACCCTTCTTTAGAACCTTGCCTTAGTATATTTTTCACAAGGATTGGGTTCAAGGATGGGTTCACCGGCTGTGGACTCTTCCACCGTCCTTGAACCCTTCTTTAGAACCTTGCCTTAGAATATTTTTCACAAGGCTTGGGTTCAAGGATGGGTCACTGGCCATTGACTCTTCCACCGTCCTTGAACCCTTTCTTAGACCCTTGCCTTAGAATATTTTGAGGTGTTACAATTTTGGTGCCGCTACAGGGGAATTCGCCTATAAATATTTTACTAGCAATTATTTAAGTTTGTAGGGGTATTTTATAATTTTACTTCTTTTTTCTTGTCTTTGTCCTCTTCAGATAACTCAGTTAGTGTATGCCAAACAATAGAAGTAAGGGACTACCTTTAGTTCCTTACAATCTTGATCTTGCAAGATCTATTAGAAGAATGGTTAGCACTCAAGAGACTGAGGCACAGAGGTAGAGAATGAGTAAGAATGCTCGGCCAAGCTAGGAGTGCCAATAATGAAGAAAATGACCCAAACAAGGTAAATGTTGAGGATGAAGAGGAAGAAGAGTTGGCTCCCCAGCAACAACTATTAACACCTCAGCAACGACCATTAGCTCCAAGAGTTTGACGTCAAAAACAAGTACATTCGGCTTTCGAAGATAATGATCCAGAGTTGAATGGGTGGAGCTACTGGACCTATAGTGATCACACCATTGCCGCCAGGAGTCAAATTCACTATAAGTAGCACTATGATTTAGTTCTTGAACCTGTAGGGGTTGTTTAGAGGTACAGATGGTGAGGATGCAAATCAGCACTTGATGGACTTCGTCACAACTTGCAAATTAGTTGAGATTCCTGGGGCGACGAAAAGGCACTTCAAATAGGTATTTTATAGGTCATTGAATTTTGTGACAAGGCTAGTAGTGGACACAGTGTTTGGTGGATCCTTCCTGAGGAAGCCTTTCCCCAAAATCATGACCATTATGGATGAGGTATGGAGAAATAAGAGAGCATGGCATACCAAAGATACATAAATTGGGGATCTTGGGTTCACATTTGAGTTGTCGATACAACAACAAAAGAGAGAGGAAGAACGTGACCAAGACATGACCCACATGAAAACTCAGATGGATTTACTCACGAAACATCTATTAGTGACTGGTACAGAAAGAGAAAATGTAGTGGGTGTTGTAGCCAAGTATGAAGATTAGGAATTTTATTTTGATGAGGAATCTAAACATCTGAACAACAGAGGGTTCCAAAGTAATAACTCGTTAAACCAAGACTGTAATTCTAAAAATCAAGGTAGGAACTACTAACGAGATGGCCAATATAACAGAGCTGGAAATAGGGATTATGAAAGTTGGCAGAAAAAAGATGAATTCAAGAATGATCGAAGTGGTGTGTATGTGCCTCCAGGAAATATAGATGAAACATGTAATGGGTCTAGTAGGTCCAGGATGGAAGATATATTGGCAAAGGTGTTGCAAAGGGTTGAATCTACAAATATGGGGATAAAAGAGCTGAAAAACGATTTATCCAACATGAGTCAGCTGGTGGATTTACACTCAACTTTTATTAAGCAATTAGAATAATTAATAGGGCAACTCTCAGCCTCATTGAACCAAAAAAAATAGGACATTGCCCAATAACACAATTCAGAACCCAAAAAGGATGGGCACTTCATGGCTATCACCATTTGTAGTGTTAAATCATTGTCAGAACCTATACTTGCAAGTATTGAGCAGAAAACAAGTGTAGATCTAGATGCAGAAAATGAGGCAAGTAAAGGAGGATTGGAAGAGGAAGAAACATCTAAAGATTTAGAGATCATACTAGGAGCAAGTAAATGTACAAGAGAAGCTAAAGAGCCTGCGGTAGAGGTAGCACAACCTTTACAATAGATTCCTAGACCCTATCCATTTCTACAAAGTCTTAAAAAGAAAGTTGAAGAAGGAAATCTCTTGAAGTTCATATCCATGCTTCGTTAACTGTCAGTAAATATCCAATAGGTGGAAGTTTTTGAACAGATGTAAGGCTTCACCAAGTTCATGAAAGACTTAGTGGCAAAGAAGAGAGGAAAAAGTTTCGAGCCTGCAGATAATGTTCACTATTGTAGTGCTATTGCTACAAGGTCTTTGGTATAGAAAAAAGAGGATCTATATGCATTTACTATACCTTGTACAATTGGTGCATTTCACTTCGTCAAAGCTCTGTGTGATTTTGGGGCCAACATCAACCTCATGCCGCTGGCAATATACAAGCAATTGGACTTGGGAACTCCAAAACCTGCAACCATGTGGTTGATGAGATGGCTGATAGGTCAGAAAAAGACCCGTAGGTATTCTATGTAATTTATTGGTGAAAGTTGAAAGTTTCATCTTTTCAGCTGACTTTGTGATTTTAGATTGTGATGTGGGTTTTGGAGTCCCCATAATTTTGGGGAGGCCATTTTTGGTCACCGCTGGAGCATTGGTTATGTGGAAATTGGAGAGTTGAAGATTATGCTAAATAATGAGGAGGTGAAATTTAAGGTGTGCAAATATATGAAGCAGCCAAAAGATATTAGTGTGGTGTCTACTATTGATACAACTGATGATGGGGTTATTAAAGTGCCCATAAAAGAACATTTCACTGTAGAAACGCAAGTCGCGTTAATTATGAACTTTGATGATGTTTTCAAAATAGATAATGTGGAGACTTTAAATGCATTGCAGAGAATGAGATCACATTCATACTATCCTAAGAAGTTAGACCTGGATCTGAAAAATAGGTCGACTCCTCCAGTAAAACCATCCTTTGAGGAGCCATATGTGCTTGAATTGAAGCAATTGCCTAGCAGTCTGAGGTATGTGTTTTTGGATGAAAATAACACTTCAGCAGTTGTTGTGGCTGCAGATTTGTATATTGAGCAAGTACAAGCACTGGTGAAGGTACTTAAAAGATTTAAAAAGACAATTGGTTAGACCATTGCTGATATTATTGGTACACTTCCTGTGCACTCACAAAATCCAATTGGAAGAAGACTGCCTGAGTACAGAACACCAAAGGAGGCTAAACCCATCTATGCAAGAGGTGGTAAAGAAGGAGATTATCAAATGGTTAGATGCATGAGTGGTATATCCTATATCAGATAGTCATTAGGTGAGCCCACTCCAATCTGTACCCAAAAAGGAAGGAATGACAATGGTGGAAAATGCAAAAATGAGTTGATCCTACAAAGGCCAATCACAGGTTGGCGAGTTTGTGTGGACTATAGAAAGTTAAACAAATGAATTTGAATGCCCAATTTCTAATGCCTTTTATGGACCAAATGTTAGATACGTTGGTAGGGAAAGACTGGTATTGTTTCTTAATTGGGTACAATGGTTACAACCAGATTTCTATGGTTCCAGAAGATTAGGATAAAACCACTTTTACATGTCCATATGGAACCTTGGCGCTCAAACGCATGTCATTTGGATTATGTAATGCTCTTGCTACTTTCCAGCGAATTATGTTGTCCATTTTCTCGGACATGGTTGAAGACACCTTAGAGGTATTTATGGATGACTTCTCTATGGTAGGTTATACTTTTGATGATTGTTTGTTAAATCTTAGCAGGACACTACAGAGACGTGAAGAGGCAAACCTGGTTCTGAACTAGGAAAAGTGTCATTTCATGGTAAAAGAGGGCATAGTGTTGAGCCACAAAGTCTCTTAGAAAGATTTGGAGGTGAACAGGGCAAAGATTGAAGTCACTGAGAAGCTTCCCTCGGCTATTTCTGTGAAGGAAATCCCTAGTTTCTTGTGACATATAGGGTTCTATCGGAGGTTCATTAAGGAATTCTCCAAGATTGCACACCCTTTGTACCAACTATTGGAGAAGGAGATAAAGTTCACATTTGATGAGGCATGCGCATGCATTAAAGCGTTTGAATGCCTAAAAGAGAAGTTAATTTCAGCCCTAGTTATCATTGCCCCAATTGGTCTGACCATTTGATGTAATGCGTGATACGAGTGGTGTTGCTTTGGGGTTGTGTTGGGCCGAAATTAAACACAACAAGATCTTTCACCCGACATACTATGCAAGCAAATCATTCAATAAAACTCAAAAGAACTATACGGTTATTGAGTAAGAATGTTGGCAGTCGAGTATGCCTTTGAGAAGTTCAGAGCGTACCTTCTGGTCACAAAAGTGATAGTGAACACTGCCATGCATCATTGAGATATTTGATAACAAATAAAGATGCTAAGCCAAAGTTGTTAAGATGGGTGCTCTTACTACAGGAATTTGAATTTGAGGTTAAAAACCGAAGGGCTTGTGAGAACCATGTGACAGACCACTTATCTAGATTAGAAGCAGAAAAGAAGGGGTAAGTTGAGCTTTACATTGATGACTCATTCCCAGATGAACAGTTATTAGCCTCTACTCTTTATCTTATTCCTTTTTTTGCTGATTTTGCCAACTATCTTGTCAGTAATTTGATACAAGAAGACATGGCTTTTCAACAAAGAAAGAAGTTTTTGCATGATGTGGGAAAATACTTTTGGGATGAGCCCTACTTGTATAGGGTTTGTGCTGACAATATAATACGAATGTGAGTACCTGAAGCTGAGATGTCGAGTATTCTTAAAGCATGTCACTCTTCTCCAATTGGTGGACACCATAAAGGAGCTTGCACTACCCACAAAGTGTTCCAAAGTGGGTATTACTAGCCCACCATTCATCAAGATGCATTTGATCTAGTAAAAGGTTGTGATACATGCCAAAGGCAATGAGCTATATCTCGTCGTCCTAAGTTGCATATGACTCCTATCATGGAGGTAGAATTAATTGATATATAGGGCATCAACTTTATGAGACCATTTGTGAGTTCTTATGCGAAGAAGTACATCTTGGTTGCAGTAGACTATGTCTCCAAATGGGTTGAAACAGTTGCATTGGCAGAGAATGATGGCCAGAGTGTTTGGGTTCTTAAAGTGGAATATTTTCTCTAGGTTTGGAACACCTAGGGAAATTATTAGTGATAGGGGTTTCCACTTTTGCAACAAAGTGCTTAGCACTCTACTAGCTAAATATGGTGTGAAACAACATAAAGAAGCAACACGCATACCATCTGTAGATGAGTGGGCAACTTAAGGTTTCTAATCGAGAAATAAAGACCATATTAATGAAGACCGTGAATGCTAATAGGATTGACTGGGAAAGGAAGTTAGATGATGCACGAGGGGGATACTAGACAACTTTCAAGACACCCATTGGTATGTCACCCTACCAGTTAGTGTTTGGAAAGGCTTGTCATTTGTCTATGGAATTGGTGCATAAGGCGTTGTGTGCACTAAAGAAACTAAACTTTAGTTGGAGTGAAGCGGCAAACATGAGGTTAGAGCAGATAAATGAGATGGATGAGTTTCGGCTAGGGGCTTATGAGATGGATGAGTTTCGGCTAGGGACTTATGAGAGGTATGCTCTGTACAAAGAGAGGATGAAGTTGTACCATGATAAACACATTGAAAACAGGACTTTCATTCCTGGGGACTTGGTGCTGCTGTTCAACTCAAGGCTCAGACTATTTCCAAAAACGTTGAGGTCCAAGTGGACGGGACCATTTAAAGTGTCACAAATATTTCAGTCTGGAGCCATAGAACGTGAAAATGAAAAGGGTGAACAGTTCAAAGCAAATGGACAATGAATGAAGTTGTACATGGGGTTCCAGAAGAGGTTATGATAGTTGAGGAACTCCAACTTGATGAAGTCTGAGTAATCATTTAACCTGCGTCGTGCCACGATGTAAAATTGTGCGCTACTTCGGAGGCAACCCAAGATGTAATTGTAATAGGTAGTTAATTTTGATGCATTTTTTCAAATTTATAAAGTCACTGTGTGTTGAATGGTCGCAGGAAGTAATGAGAGTTGAAGAATTTCACCGGTGAAGACCTAAATGGTCCACGAAAGAGGAGGAAGAATTGTCATTAAACGACACACCCAAAGTCCGACACATGTTCACAGAAGGGTTTACGGTTCGTTTAGTCTTTGACGGATCATTTAGCCTCACGTGAACATCCAGGTAAGTTTCTTTAACTTTGCCTAAGGATAACACCACGTGTGGGTTAACGGACCGTGCAACTCTTTACAAGTCGGTTCACAATCCGTGAAAGCCAGGTCGGTCAAATTCAAATTGACCTGCCCAAACCCTAGCTCTCTATAAAAGGCCTTCTCAACTAAAAGAAATGGTTTTCCCACTTCCTTTGAAGAAATGACATTTCTCAAAGAACCAATATCAATGTTTACTCACCCACAAGAGAAAAGATCGCAAAGAACATGTTCAAAGAAACAACCATCATCAAAAGTTCTTCCTCTCCCTAATTTTTGAGTTATTTGAAGTAAGTATTTCACTATTTATAGATTATAACTTATAATTGAGGGGTTAAGGATACGAAATTGGTAGATGTTGATAGGAAGTGTTAAAAAAAGGATATATGTGTAGGATAATAAATGGGTGTAGTCGGTTTGGGCACTTGAGTGTGTATAAGGTCGAATGGCTGAGTATTGATCATTTAAAGGATGAAACTGTGTCTAAGTGTATGTCTGGACGTATCAATCGTTGAAATTTCTTTCACTATTAATCAAAGATCTTGAATCTAAGCCATGAGATGAAGAATTTTGTGATAGACTCACTATATCCCCGTCAGTGGACTTATTCAGCCTTAATCTATATTAATGTGACAACTGAATTTACAATCGAATACCCGAAAAAAGGCAGAGAATTAAATTTGAATTCTAACACACAATACTTTTCATGAAGACTGAATTTTTATGAATAAATATAAAGAGAGGCGATGCTTATTTTATTTTGCTTTATTTCCAACAAGTTCCTTTTTAAACATAAGTAATTGTTATACCTTTAATAAGCTCAACACGGCATATGAATAGAAAAATAAATCTTTAATTGATTTAAGAAAAAAAAAAAGCAAAATGAAGTGAATTGTATAGATTGATGGAGAAAAAAAAAGATTTGGGTGATTTATTATATTATTAATATAAAAACATGAAAAAGTGATTAGCTCATAAGCTATGGAATGCTCTTAGACGTAGGGGTGTGCATTCGGTTTTTCGGTTTGGTTTTACACTATTCGGTTTGGATTTTCGGTTTTTGGTTTTGTAAAAATGTAACCCAATCCAATCCAAAATAAATTTGGTTTGGTTTGGTTTTCCTCTATTCGGTTCGGTTTTTTTCGGTTTGGTTATTTGGTTATGTCAATAATTAATAGCATATATAACCAAAGTAATAATATTTAATCCCTTAAATATACTTTCTAATATAAATCATAAGTAAAACTTACAACACAATACTTATAAGTATACCTATTATAGATGTAATTCAAACATAAAATATAAACGTAATTATCATGAAAGGCAATAACCAAAAAGGGACAAAAGTGGTTAACTCCAACTTAATTCTAAGCCTAAACATTATATATATANACTCCAACTTAATTCTAAGCCTAAACATTATATATATATTTAATTCGGTTTTTTTCGGTTTTTCGGTTTTTATTTTTAAAATCCAAAACCAAACAAAGTAATTTATTAATCCAAAACCAATCCAAAAAACCAAAAAACCAATCCAAATAAAAATTTGGTTTGATTTGGTTTGGTTATTCGGTTTAATCCGAATAGTGCACACCCCTACTTAGACGTATATCAAAAATTTAATTTTAGCAAACAAAAAAGGAATGAATAGGGTTACAACAATATAATAAAAAAATTACTAAATTTGCAAGAAAAAATAATTCTAACAATAAAACTAGATTTAGTTTATAAACTCAGGTAACAACTACAAGAGGAGATCATACCTCTACATACATAGTACATAGAGATTTTGTGATCTCTGAACTGAAGATGTCTTTAATGGAACTGATTTTATGGCATATGTGAGCTTATTAGATGTCTTGTGTGAAGTAACACAAGTTCTTAGATATAGCGCTATATGACAATATTGAAATAAAGATCAAAGCATCGTATGAACTTCATAAGATTGCAGAAGCCTTGAATTTGAAGAAGAAGACGCATCGTTTCCGAAGCCTTCAAGAAGTCGACATCGGACTACATATAAGTAAAATGAAAGGGATCAAGAACTTTTCTAATTTCTTTTGGTGTAAAAATTTGTACATTTATTTATTCTCTGCTTTTATTATTTCTTTTGCCCATTTTGGCCTCTATTCGACCAAATTCATTTTTTTCTTTTAATTTTCTTTGGGCTAATTAGCCCACTTATGTAATGTGATTTTATTAATAAAATGGTGGTCGGAGATGACTTTCAATTTTAAATAATTAATCTATAGGGTAAGTTACGACGTATCCACTTATGTAATGTGATTTTATTAATAAAATGGTGGTCGGAGATGACTTTCACTTTTAAATAATTAATCTATAGGGTAAGTTACGACGTGTCTATCCCAAATAAACAATTTATAATTGGCATAGCCCAATAGTCTTTTATATTGAAATTGGCCAACTTATGTTTATATTGAATTTCATGAAGCCAAATCTGTTTAAGTGATATTTCTCTTTCAGTGTGTATATATTTTTATACAATATTATATATTATATATACACACTTATATATTATTATATATTACAAATATATTGTGTATAAAATGTATAAGTAATATATATAGTTCATATAACCATGTATAAATATTATATCTAGGTCATTATACATATTGTTCTTTTGAGGTAGTATATGACTTCTTTTGAGATTTAATTTGTATGAAGAGTGTTCTTTTTATCTCACGTAGTGAAGGTGCAATAAAGTAAAGGGTACAAGCTATTTTTGTCCAATAACATGTAAATTATCTCACTAAGTGTGGTATGCAGATGGTAGAATGTATGCAAATTTTATCACTACATCGAGGAGGTAGAGGAGACTGTTTTTGAAAAACCCTCGGCTCAAATGCATCGAACTCAAGTAAAAGAAGAAGAAAATAATGAAGAAAGTATAACCGTTAATAACAATAGTAGTATAAAGTCTTAAAGAAAGAAATAATAACAAAATAGTATGGCAATCGAAAACACAATACACAACATACACAAGAATTATAAAGGTATGACTAGTACTAGGGCAGACACTAACAAGCCTAAAACTACGCACGGCAAGACAACATTTCACCCCTACTAACCATCTACCCTAAATACGCGACCTCCACTCCTTCATATCTAGAGTCATGTCCTCGGTAATATGAAGTTGCACCATCTATTGTCTAATCACCTCTCCGACCTCCAATACTTCTCCGGTCTACCTCTATTCCTCTGGTTACCCCTTATAACCAGCCTCTCGCACCTCCTGATCACTAAACCGTCAATGCATGCACCTCCTTTGCACATGTACAAACCATCACAACCTCGCTTCCCTTTTACTATATAAAGTTTCAAAATAGTATCTATCTATTCGCAGTAGTTACCTACATTTCTTTTATGACATTTAACCAGAACATAAGAGATATTATTATTATTATTATAGTATTTGAGTATTTCTATCATTTAAAGTTAAGCCATTCACCAAGTAATGGCAGATAAAGAAAAGTGCAATTTCCCATTAAAATTAAAGAAACTTACAGAGTCCAGAAGAAGACAGTGTTACTGAGAAGTTATATGAAAATACTGAACGGGTCATTTCCATACCTTCTTAATTAATTGTCAGTTGCCATAATCAAACATTACTGGACCTCCCACTGTCAAAATTGTTTTGAACGCTTCTTTTCTTAGAAATACTCTATGCATGTGATGTTTATGTATTTTAATATTAATATTATATATTGAAAGAAAGGTGTTTTAATGGTAGGCATTGGACTCTTTAACTAATTTGAAGTTGTTTGAGTTATATGAGTTGTTGGGTTATTGTATATGGAAAGAGATAAGTCTAGAGTTATAATTTTAGATCAGTCTAGATTATACTACAGTATGCTTGAAACTCCTTTATTAAAAGTGAGATTTTCACCCTCAACCTGAATATTTATTTATTCATTTTTGTTTCATTATATTTTCAACTATAATTTATGATATGATATATACACACCATTTTTTTTATGCATCACATTTTGATGGATAAAGAGTCATATTTATCCTTATATTATTGAATAAGGTTTAATATTATATTTTGTTATATTATCGGGATAAATATTTAGTGAGCAAGGTTTAATATCATATTTTGTTATACTGTCCGTCCATATATGTCCTTACATTATAGAAATGACTCAAATTTACAATTTCTCCATGAACTCCATCTATTTTAGCCACATAACATGTCACCAATATCTTCTTCACCACATTTAGTACCACCAACAACAATATAAATCATCTACCTATCTTTAATTTCTTTAAAAATAAAAACTAACAAAAACAGTACAATAAAAAAAGATATTCACCATTTATCTTTGAGAGCCAGTCATGCACAGCTATATTCACTAGTTCAATTTGGTTTGTGCTATTTTACCACTTCTTAATATATAACACAAGACGGGTGAATTGGATTATGTCTAATTTTTGTCAAAGTGATGCACCAAGTTACTTTATTTTCCGGTTCAAATGTCCACTGTTGACTTGTCACACACTTTAAGAAACAATAAAAAATAGGATTAATATTACTATATTACCTTTAAATATATTACATTAAGTGCTTTGGAAAATGTATTATATATTGAATTCAGTATATAGTATCAAGAATAAAATAGCTAGACACAAATTGATAACTTATCTCTTGAATTTCCAAACTAGACAAGTATTGTTGGACAATTATTTTTAGTATAGTGAACAAGTAAATTAAGATGGACAGGAGGAGTATGTTTCTTCAAGGTTTCTCAGCGGAGAATAAGAAGTGTAAAAGTGACATGGAATTTTTACATGAAAAGCACCCAATTCACGAAGGCGAAAATCATGACCTACAACTTTGAAGGATTTGTCCCAACTATACTAAAACAATGAGCCTCACCACTTATTGATTAAGAACAAACTCTATTCCACATCACAAGAATCTACACAGACTATTGAGCCCTCTTCAAGGTATCCCAACTTGAAGTTAAAGTATCTAAAAGATTAATTCGATAAACAATGCTTCTAGGAAAGTAGTAAAGATACAACTCAATTCAAATTCCTAATACAAGATGATTAGAAGAGAAGACATTAAAAATATAACTATGAAACAATTTCTTCAATTTGGTTACCTAAAAATTCATAGTTATTCAGTATGTAAATAGGTACTATATCAAAAGTAGAAAGATTGAAGAACTTGTTTCATAGTTATTCAGTATGTAAATAGGTACTATGTGATCAGGAATAACTAAGAAAGAGTCTTGGTCGATCGGGTATTGACTTATTATATACAAGTTTTGGCTTTCCCATGACCACTAACAAGAAACAATGGAATAAGCTCCCATATTCATGAAGGACCACTTTTCAGCAAAGAATAATCTTTTCATTAAAGAGTAAGATGTTATTTCTTATTCACTCTAATTCCTTCAACAACAACTAAAAGAAATTATTATATAGCATAGGACGAAAGTCAAATTATTCAACACACACAATCATGCATTCGTCAAAAGGTGAGGGAGTTCAGCTTTCTTTGGCATGGTTTTGACTAACATGTCTATTCTAGGAAATTTTACTTAGGGCATATGGGAAAATATTATTTTGAGATGACTCTGAAGTTTTGATAATTTAACAAACTTCAAGATCTAATGAGAGACCGGATTCCAAGAGAGACTGAGAGTGTCCGTACATGAAAAAGGCAGTTGTCCACAACTACAACTCAACAACACATTATATGATTGGCTGATTTCTGTTACTATAGTTGGTGTCCCTTGCGATCATGGAGCTTGGCCGCATTCAAAGAAGGGCCTATGAGTGGATCTGGGATCCCCGCATTCGCGGGAGAGCCACCACATTCGCAAAGTGGAGGAAGCTTGACTCCCGCGTTTGCGGAGAGACTTCCTCGTTCGTGGAGGGTTGGACCTCACTAAAGTCCACATCGCGGATAGGGGTCCATGTTCGTGGAGAACCCTTGGATAGAATTTTTCCAAATTTTGGGGGTTTTATTCCTACTTCTAAATTTTTTGAGTTTTAAGAGCTTGGGTGTGGAAATTTAAACAAAATTTTTGAGAAGAAATATTTGGGTGACAATTCCTAATCTTAAATCTTAATTTACCCATTATTTGTTATCGGATCAACCCCTTCCTTTCTCTTGGAACCGAAGCGGGAACTGGGAAGGTTGTTAGACAACTCTCCAAACTCTTCCTTTTCTATCTCGTGTGGAAGAGATAGTGTATGAGCTGCAACATCACTCCTTAGTCATCCAATAGTTATAACATTAGTTATTTCTTTTTAGCAGTACTAGTTATTTTCCAGTAATAGTGTAGATTTCATTCCAGTAATGTTAGGAAGTCATATCCTAGTTTCTAGGGGTAGTTATCTTTTAAGTGTTGTATTTAAATTGTCTGTTTGTCTCAGGAAATGTAAGCAAAAAAGTAATTTTAGTTTTTGAGTACTTTAACTCAAGAGATTGCAGGTTCTCTCTTAACAAACCAACACCATAGGTCGTAAGAAGAAAACTTCAGATTTCATATTGCATCGCCCCATAACCATATCCATATCAGGGGACCATAACAACTTTGTATCAGAGACGGGAGTTATGGGAGACCAAATTCAACATCAACTAGCACAATTGGTGAACTTGTTCCACGAAGAACGTGCAACCAATTTGGCCAGACATGAAGCAATAAATGCTCGTTTGGTTGCACTCGCAAAGGATTTAGAGAATTCTAAGGTCGATTCTGACTCAAATGAAAATACAAGTCAGAATCGCAGTTGGAAGGGAAAAAATAAAGTGGTTGGAGGGCCAGGTTCAAAAGTAGGAGAAAGTTTCATCATTCCTCGACATACAAAGTTGGATTTCCCACGATTTAATGGCCAAGGGACCCTTTGGGATGGTTGAACAGATGTGAACACTTCTTTCGACACCAACAAACTCCAAAAGAAGAAAAGGTTGGACTTGTTTCTTTTCATTTAGAAGGCAATGCACAACTTTGGTTTCTTCAATTAGAGATAGATATGCCTCAACCATCTTAGGATGAATTCAAACACCAATGTAACCTTCGCTTTGGGCCACCAATTAGAAATTAGAAATTGGAAGAATTGGCTAAGTTATGCCAGATTGGGTCTGTGATAAATTACCAAGAAAAGTTTGAGCAGTTAATTTTGTGTGCTGGTACACTCACTCAGTCGCAAAAAAATTGAACTTATATCGGTGATCCTACTAATTATATAGCAATTGAGGTTGAGTTGCATAATCCTCTAGATTTGACTACAACAGTGAGTTTATCTCGACTTTATGAACGCAAGGAACTGCCCGTTTGTTCGCAATCGTTAGATGGTTGTAAGTCCAAGACAACAGATTTCTCACCTCAACAACATGCCAGATTTGTGAAGAAACTGACCAAATCTGAAATGGAGAAAAGGCGACTTAAGGGACTTTGTTTCAATTGTGATGAACCATTCACCTGAGGTCATCAATGCAAGAAATTATTCTGGATTGACTTTATAGACAATGATGAACCATTCACCTGAGGTCATCAATGCAAGAAATTATTCTGGATTGACTTTATAGACAATGAGGAAGAGTTTGTTGGAAAGGAGGAAAATACTAATTTCCACACTTAGCGCTTGAGGACAAGCGCGATTTGAAGGAGAAGAGTAATGTTACCACTCCTTAGTCAGCCAATAGTTACAACATTAGTTATTTCTTTTTAGCAGTAGTTATTTCTTTTTAGTAGTAGTTATTTCCTTTTAGTAGTAGTTATTTCCTTTTAGTAGTAGTTATTTTCCTGTAATAGTGCAATTTTTCATTCCAGTAATGTTAGGAAGTCATGTCCTAGTTTCTAGGGGTAGTTATCTTTTAAGTGTTGTATTTAAATTGTCTGTTTGTCTCAGAAAATGTAAGCATAAAAGTAATTTCTATTTTTGAGTACTTTAACTCAAGAGATTACAGGTTCTCTCTTAACGAACCTGCACCATAGATCGTAAGAAGAAAACTTCAGATTTCATATTGCATTGCCCCATAACCAGATCCATATCAGGGGACCATAATATTATTATTTATGATTATAAGTGTTCAAATCAAGGTTTTGATATGATAGATTGGGGGTTTCAAGAACTTTGATTTTTGAAGTAAAATGATGATTGTGAACTAGTTTCAAATTCTTTTTCGAAATGGTTTTTACCAATGAGTTCCAAATGCCTTGGGTAATGTTTTCAAGTAATGATTTCTGGATTCAACCTCATTTTAAAAATTGATTTTTAGTTGATTTGACCCATTTTTCAAAGTGTATGATATGGATGTTGTTATTTCTAGAATTTTATTGTGATTAATTGTTTGTTTAAATTGTGTGGCTTTGGACATTGTTCGAGAAGGAAAATCTCAAGTCTCGAATTGACTTTTGATTAAATTAAGGCAAGTAAACTACTAAACCTTGTAAAAATTGTAGAATCTTGTATTTCCCTTCATTGTGTGTGTTGGGGGAGTAATGGTAATGGGGTGATAGGTTCAATTACTCCATTTGATTGATGTTAATGAATGTAAAAGGGATTAAATTAAAAAGTCAACATGATAATAATTGTATTTTTTAATTGCCTTGAGTGTTGATCCTTATTTGTTGATTGATGAAATGCTTTGATGGCATTATTGTGGACTTGAATTGCTTCAATTTATTATCTCTTTCTTATGGTGTGAAATTACATATTTGCATTGACTTATGTATATTGTGATGAGACATGTGGTGATTATGCTAATGGGAAATGGTTCAACTAGTGATATTGTACCAATAAGAAATGGTTCTGGCTAGTGATATTATGTTGATGAGAAATGGTTCCGGCAAGTGATATTATTTCGATGGAAAATAATTTCGGCGAATGGTATTGTACTGATGGGAAATTGTTCTGGGCTACTATTTGACTATTATGATTTGATGAACTTGATACTTGTTGATTGTTGAACTATGACTGTTGGACTAAGATTGTTAAGCCTTGTGAGTTGTGTATTGTAAACTATTAGGTTGGGTTTATTTCTATGCAGGTTGTAGTTGAGGCGGTTCGGTTGGGATGAAAGTAGTACTCATATTCTAACTTAGTTTTAATTTCTTTAGCGGGTTACTTGTTGAGTACCGTGTTGTTCGGTACTCACTCATTTCTTATACATTTGTGTAAATTCCAAGCCCAGAATTGTGTGGTCATTTTTCTTCATCTTTCTCTAAGGCTTTCTAAGAGTACATTGACAGGTAGTTGCTTGTCATCTCGGCGCACCCTCTTGTTCATTACTTTATGCTTTGTTCTATTCTAGAACCAAAGACTTCGAGACTTGTATTATCTTTCAAATATGTTGTAATGTTTTAGAGGCTTGTACACGCGACAACAAGATTTTGGGGATGTTTTATGAAATTGGCTAACTTTTCCACACTTATGTTATTATTGCTTTATTTTCTACATTTCTTTCGAATGATTGGGTTTTAAGCTGACTTGTCTTGATGGATTTAGACATGTGTCATTGCATCCATTTTTGGATTGTGACATAATGGGAGGAAGGGAATTCCTCTGAGGGTCATGGTTAGGCTTCTAAGCTGGAACACTAGAGGCCTTAATGACCTCAATAAGCAGGGGGGGGGGGGGATGGACCTCTTTTGCAATAGTCTTGAGGTAGGCTTACTTAGCTCCCTGGAAACACTCGAATAAAGGTGAATAAATTGGGTGGAATTGCTGAATCAATGTTTGGTGGCTGGAAATACTATAATTGTCATGACCCAAGGTAGACCCTCGGTGTAACATGGCGTATAGGACCCCGAGAGGTCCTATACAAGCCACTTAGCATACATAGACAAGATAATAGAAATCAAGAGATTTAAAACATCATTTCAAAATAGCGAGTTTTATAGAGCAAAGCAGAAAACTAACGATGTCTCAAAGTCATCTAATACATAAGAAGTAATTGGGTCGTAACCCGAACATCAAGTTTAAAACTAAAATATATAGACATAATGAAGTAAGGCCCGATCCTCAAAACATGAGGACTCACCAAATCTTCAATCTTCTACTAATAGATCCTAGCCACGGAAGTGCGAGTCAGGAGCATCGGGCCCTAGATTTGGATAAGAAATGTAAGCAAGAGTATGCGTTAGTGCAAATATGTACCAAGTATGATAGTGATGCATGAAGTGTAAAAATCATGATAACGGGGCATTTTCATAATATGCAATGACCAAGTTAAAACATGATATAAAAGAGTTAGAAAACATAAGTCATAAAATATGGCCAATGCAAGTAGACATCATCTTCAATCACATGTGAGATACTTCTTAAAGTAACCTCGATTCATGTGTAAGGGTGAAGTCGAATAACCCGAACACTATGCTTATGCCTTGGGGTTTTCTATGTGTTCTTTTTCCCCGATGATCATTTACTTTATGTTGAACCGGCATGTTTAGGATGTAAATTGTAGAAGTAGACTAGAAATAAAATCATGATGGCAATAGAACATGGAATCGATACCCTTCAAAAAAATTGAGATTCATGTTATATATGTGTGATTGATAAGTCAACTATGTAGGAACTTTGTATGACATGATAGGAACCGATTGGGTAACTTGACTTAAGTTGAATCATGAACAAGATACACTGATAATTTTATAAGTGAAACAATGTGTCATGTGTGTGAGAGAATAGTTGTTTAGTCGTACTGTATATATCAATCTAGAACTTGCACTATTAGTCTTGCTAAGATGATTTAATTGTGAATAAGGATCATAGGTCACTGTTGAAATTGAGTCCACTTCAGCCTAAAAATAGCCAACCAAATAAAAGAATTTCTCCCTTTGATCCAAATTGTTCAGCCTAAATTAGACCATTCTTTCAATTCACCCAATTCACCTTCCCCGGGAAAATCGTTAAACTTTGTTATGGCCCTGGTCCCTCCTTGGATATCGTGTACCTCAACTCAGGCTAAAAGCCTAAGTTGAAGGTTACTACTTCAGAAGAAAATTATTCACCTTAGATTTGGCCCTAGTCTTATTTGGGACATCATGCACCTCAAATCATGCTAAAAATATAAGTTAAGGGTGGCTACTATAGAGGAAAACAAGAAAAGAGAGGGGGTATGAAAAGAGTTTTGTATTGAGAATAGAATAAAAATATGTAAAAATGTGTGAGATGGAGTTGTTGAATAAAGAAAATACAAAGATAAGAGCATTAAAAGCTTAAAGTTGAAGAAAAGTTGAATCAAGCAAGAAAATCAAGTCAAAGTCACACCTGAGCTTCAATGAACAATACAGAGAAAAGATATATTAAGACAATGCTATGATTGGTTGAAAAGGAGGAAAATAGCCAATGTTACAGGCAGAAAAGTCGCTTAACATCCAAATATACCATACACGACTCTGAGCCTACGTTACAAGCTAGAAAATTCTTATAATGATCTTAATTTAACGGTTTTGAGAGTCGAAGCATGGAAAATAAGGGCAAGTCTAAGGTATTGTGCATGTATTGTATTGAATTCAACTCTGAGCATGAGCGTATATTCAGTCCCTAAAAGTCAACTATAACTCAAATCATGTCTGAACAAAGCGATTTCTTTGCGATAAGGGCGCAAGTTACATTATAGAAGAGTTGGTATCTTGGTGATTGTTATTTGTGTATGTGAATATTTATATTGATATGCCTATGTCATAAATTGATCTGCATGTGTTGGCTTGTTGTTGAACTTAATGAATGCACAATGCTGAAAAGTAAAAATGAGGGTTGAATGTTGACAATAATGACATATGATTGCTTGAGCTTTTAGGTTTGCTTTTGCATTGTGTCGTTTAGAGTTAGCAGTGTTGCTTGAGGAAAAGTAACGATTTTAAGTTAAGGGTGTTGATATACCAAAGATTTATGGTACTCTTGATGCTTTAAACTTGGAGTTTTGCTCGTGTCTTAAGCATTTATTAGTAGATGTGATGGTATTTTACTTATATTTTGCAAGAAAAATGGTTTTTGAGCAGTCGGGATGAAAAGGAATGAAGCATCAGAGTTTTTATGTTATTACAACTTAATCTACGAGTCATATTCTGACCTCCAAGCTGTAGAATGAGTCATGATTTGATGAGTTGATTTTTGGAGTTAAGTGTAAAACGACAGAAGAAAATGATAAGTCGTAGGAACTTTTACGAGCCGTAGAAATCAGTCATAGGAATCTTTAGAGATATTAAGCTCTGGTAACTGAACGGCAGATTACCAGGATGGACCGTACTAAGATTTACGATACGTAGATCATGTTCGCAGAAAGTGTTCAGATGACCTTTTGAAGAAGCTGCCTTCTATGGGTTTAACCTATGAGCCGTAGTTTGACCTAGGAGTCATAGTTTATGACCCGTAGATTTGACTGTCGAAACCATTCTTCCCATATTTCCTTTTTCTAATTTAATTAGGATTTTGTGTCTATAAATATTAGTTGTAATTTTCATTTTTGGGAGTTAGACAATTTGATATTTTTAGTTTTGGCTTTGAGAATTAACTTGCAAACACTTTGTGCATTTAATTTCTTGAAGTTCAGTTTATAATATTGGTTTTTGTTCATCAATTCAAGATTCCAGATTTCGTCTATTCTAATTGTAAGTTCATGATTTATTTTAGCAAATATATTATGAATTGTGATCACCCAAGCATGAGCATCTAAATCCACAATTAGGGTTGTGGGCACCATGAGTAATTGACAACGTAGACCTAATAATTAAGTAATCCTTGAATAGTGTTTATTCATGTATCGTTGATCTCTTCATTTTGAATGTTTTGTAACGATACGCAACGTTAGAACTCACCTTATTCCTACTTACTCTACCAAGGGAGTAACGAATGGGAAAAGAAATTAAATAAAGGAGATTTAGCGTTGATAATCCATTGTCTAATAGTCTAACCTAAAGATGCGAGGGATAATTTGGGGTCAAGGGTAAGGGCCAGTAAAGTATACACCCATAGACCGACCAAGTTGTGTGGTGAAATTCCCTACTTGGAGGGACAATCAATTATAAGATACATAACTTACTGACTTTTCATGTCAAACACTAGATAAGGGTTACTATTATAAGGTTTACTGCGTTAAGAACTTGTGGGGAACACATACACCCTAGTTTCATGTTTTATTGTCTTAACAAAACATTAAATCATGTTACTTGGTTACTTGTTACTATAATCAATCAATCAATATTTTATATTATAAAATTCCCCTTTTTACGGAGATAATCTGACTAAAGTACAATTAACAGTAAATTAGCCTAAGTCTAGACTATATTTCTCGTGGGATCGACCCTAACCTCTGATAGGTTCTTTATTTGATAATGGCCTCTTTTACTTCTTTAGGAAGGTGTAATTTGAGAATATCACCTTCCCTTTTTGAATCACTTCCAAAGCCACACAATTTATATACAAGCAAGTATTCGCAATAAATTACTAGAAACAACAATACCAACATCAATTTCTTTCAAAAATGAGTCAATCAATTCAAAATCCAATTTCAAAAAAGATGGTTTGAATCCAAAATTTAATACTTGAAAATAAGGTTAAAGGCTTTAGGAACTCATTGGTGAAAAACATTTCAAAAAAGGGACCAGAATCAGTTTATAATCTCCATTTTAGTTTAGAATTTGAGTTCTTGAAAAACCTTATCATTTACCAATCAAAATCTCATATTTTGATGTTAAAATCCATAAATAATCACCTCCAAGAGTTTCCCAAGCTCAAAAATTGAAAATGGGGCTTAAACCCGAAATTTGCAGGTCTCAGATGTCAAAAAGCAGCTAAAAGTTCGCAAAAGTGAACCCTGATAGAACATGGCTCTCGTAAAAGTGAAGCCTCATTCTCTAAAGTGTAGGTTTCTTAAGTGATAGGCCCTTCGCTTAAGCGGAGGTCGCTTAAGTGACAGGACCTTCACAAAAGTGAGGCCTACATCACCAGAAAACAAAGCCAAGTCTCAAAGCATCAAAAAGACCCTCGGGATTCATTCAAAACCTCGTAAACACAAGCCACACAAGCAAATCAATTATTATCAACCATTCCAAACTAAATGGAATCGTCGAAACACGAATCTAAGGCCTCGTTGACTCGACATATGTGAAAAACACATGAAATTAACTCAACGCGTAAAAGGATAAAACAAGCTCGGGAACTCACAAAAAATCAACCAAGACCTCACCTAGGACTAAAAGCATCCCCCGAATCCAATAGAACTCTCGGGATTCTGATCAGAGTATCTGAACCCCGAATGTTGACCGAAGTCAACCCAAATGATAAATTTCCTAAATTTCAAAACTTAGGACCTCAAATCCTCATAAAGACTCTGAATCTCAAACTTACAACTCTCAAAAACCAAATTCAACATTTTGGAACTAGTGAAATCGACAAAAATCCATTCTGACACACGAAACTCCAAAAGACTGAAAACTACTTTTAAGCAACTTAGCTTTCAAAAAACACAAACTTACCAAATTCTCAACTTTTCACTCAAAGTTCGAAATCAACTTTCAAAACTCAAACATTAATGACTCGGGGTCACGATCCGGAGAGTTAAAATGATAATTTCATGAAAATTTTAAAATATGACCGACCGGGTCATTACAATAGCTCTCTCTAAATGGTTTCACTGCTCATTTCTTTTAAAATGTTTGGGATATTATTGATTCTAGTCCTTCTTTTGTCATTGAAGCTTTATTTTACTGATACACTATAAAAGTGCTTAAAAGTTGTCTTGATTTTGTCTTCCTAGCCTAGAATTCTCTCAAAATTAAAAAGGGAAAAAACAAAAGCTTAATGATATCACCATTGATGGAGAAAGCGAAGCTCCAGATTTGATTAGCAAACTTCCAAATGAATTTTTTCACTCAATAATCTCATTTCTACAAACTAAAGGAGCTGTAGCAACTAGCGTATATTCCAAACGCTAAAGATTCAATAGAAACTCCTTGTCTCGACTTTATTTGGATCTATAACAAATCAACAAATCACTGTGCTAGAAGTCTCGCCATTGTAGACAAGGTTCTTTTATCACTCTCTTTTAATGTCAAATTTTTGCACTTACATCACCCCCACGAACTTGGGCTTGCTTTGATTACATGCCCTGGTGGATGGAGTTTTAGAAAAATGAAAAAAGACTTGAATGAATTCACTTTCTTGTGATAGAATCACTATAATGAGTTTGTCTAAGTTGTTTTTTGTATCGAATTTGGGAGAGAAATTTGTTAGGGAAAGCGTTATAATGAAAGGAAACATATTCCAAGGGAGATTTCTTCAATTTGTGGAGTTAAATGAATATGTGTTAAAAGATAGTTTACCCTTTAAAGGTTGTGTAAATATTAAGATCTTAAAACTTAGAAATTTCTTATTGGTCAAAAATACTCTAATCGAAATCCTCAATAATTGTGAGATTTTGGAGAAATTCACCCTTCATCACTGTTCCTACATGTCGATTAATGTGAAAATTCATCAAAACTCAAGTTAGTAGATATTTATCATATGTGTGAACAAGATTTATGCCTAATTTATGAAAGCCTAGATAAATTGGTGTTTAAAGATTGTTTCCTTCATCAACAATATCTCAAAATTTGTGTCCAAAACTTTAAGTCTTTTAGACAAATGTCCCTGAGCGGCCTTTTGGAGTGCAATCCCAAAGGTTTGGACACAAAATTTGAGATTTTGTGGATGAAAAGAAAGGGTCTTCTAGCACTAACTTTTCTAGGTGTTCAGAAATTAGGAAAACTTATTGTACATTCATATAAAACTCTCTAATAACTTTAGTTTCTAGTGATGAATGCTCACATTGCTCGATAAGTAGAAACAACAACAAAGGGTCAATTTCTCCAAAACTTGCAACTATGTAGAATTACGATTAGGGTGTTTTCGCCCACAAAGCGACCTCCGAGTTTTAGGGTCTTACCATGAGAGGCACAACCTTTAAAAGGTAAATCAACTACTAGAACATATTCATTAAGCCCCACAAATGAAGAAATCTCCCCTGCAATTGATTTTCTAGATCTATGCAGAACACTTTTCCGAACAACACGCTCTCCCAAATTCAATACAAAAATTGAACTCAACAAAACTTGTTATAGTAATTCTATCAAAAAAGGTGAAACTCATTTAAGCCTTTTTTTTATTTTTTTGAAATTCAATTCAACGAAGTATTCTCAAACCATACCCAATCTTGTGGGGAGTGATGTAAATGAAAAAAAAAATCAACATTAGAAAAGAGAGCTAAAAGAACCTTGTCAACAGTGGCGAGACTTCTGGTACGGAGATTGTGAATTTTTTGTATATCCTAAAAAGGCCGAGATAAGGATATCTATAGGAATCTCCAACGCTTGGAATATACTCTAGTTGATCCAGCTTCTTTAGCTGAGAGAAATGAGACTATTTGTGTAAAGCTTCATCTGGAAGATTGTTAATCAAGTCTGGAACTTTGATTTCCCCTTAAATGGTGATATAGCACGGCTTCTGGCTTTTTGCTTTTGCATGTTGAGAGATATTTAGGGTACGAAAAGAAAGACAAAATAGCTAACAAGCACATTTATAGCATTTTTCTAGAATAAAAAAAAATGTGTTTTAAAGCTATAATAATAATATATATATATCTTATCGATAAAACTAGCATTCAACTATAGATTTTAGATCAAAATTTTAAAATATTTGTCTTCAAAAAGCTTTCAAGTTTCAAAAACTCATCCAACTTTTTAGACAAATTTCACTTTCACTCAAAGAAGTTTATCTTTTTCTTAAGTTCTCCCCGTGGAATTCATAATTCAAATTCAAGATAGAGTTAAGAGTCAAGTTTGAGNAGAAAGACAAAATAGCTAACAAGCACTTTTATAGCATTTTTCTAGAATAAAAAAAAAGTGTTTTAAAGCTATAATAATAATAATAATAATATATATATATATATCTTATCGATAAAACTAGCATTCAACTATAGATTTTAGATCAAATTTTAAAATATTGTCTTCAAAAAGCTTTCAAGTTTCAAAAACTCATCCAACTTTTTAGACAAATTTCACTTTCACTCACAGAAGTTTATCTTTTTCTTAAGTTCTCCCCGTGGAATTCATAATTCAAATTCAAGATAGAGTTAAGAGTCAAGTTTGAGAGAATCTTTCGAGTCATTTTGAGAAGCCTTTTATACACTTTTACTTGTTTTAAGACTTGAGTATGAGGATGAGTAGAGTTGAGTTTCATTTTTCAAAATGAATATATGGGAACCAAGTATTCCCAAAGAGTAAATGTTTTTACATTTTAAATGAGGGGAAACATCGATTTCCAAATGAGTTCATGAGGAGTTTTGAGTACTATCTCTTTTAAGAGGAATCTTTTGAGTAATAATCTCAAAGTTTGAGGATGAGAAAATGTTTTTAAATATATGAACTGAGTTATATTTTTGGGAATAGTATTGAGCACCGATATGGGAACGAGTTCATACAACTCAAAGTCCTCATAAACCATGTTACCAACGTGGGTAGAAAGGGTCATACTTTCTAGATGATTCCTTATTGATTTCAAGCATAGACTAGTGGATCCACTTATTTGAGGATGTACTATACTTTGGAAAGGTATAGGACAGTTCTGGCAGCGTGGGCGAGACGATATATCATCACATAGCTCATAGTGATGGTTGTCGGTTAGATAATCTCCCAAATAGAGTTATTTTGTATTTTTACATACAAATTGAGTTATTATTATATTTTTGAATACATTGAGTTATTATCTCCTGTTTTAAGAGCTTTCTTTATATTGCATCTTTATTATTGCTTTTACATTGAATTGAGTTGAGGTTGAGATGAGGTAAGTTTTTTCTTCAGTTCCAGTTTAAGCTTATGTCATGTTTTAGATATCCCTTTGCATGCTCGTACATTCAATGTACTGATGTCATTTGGCCTGCATCGTTTTATGATGCAAATATATGTAATCAGAGCTCCGTTGATCCAATCGAGTTCCAGCTAGATTTGGTGAGCCTCTTTGCTTTCCGGAGGGTTTCACATTGATTTTGCATTTTAGTTTTGTTTATTAGGATGTCATGGGTCTTGTCCCGACATCCATCTCAGTTAATAGATGCTTCATAGATAGATAGTAGAGTTTTGAGAAGTTTATTTCATTTTCATTTGTTATGTTCTAGACTTGAGTTGCCTATTTTGGCTAGTGAATGTTTTAACATATTTATGATTTACTTATTTTAAAGACTATGAGTAAAGTTTCTACTTTTGAGTTTATCTATTATTGAGAAAGTCTTCTGCTGAGAGTTGAGTCAAGCTAAGGGTTTGCTTAGGGCCATCAATGGTTCTCGAGTGCCAGTCGCGTCCAGGATGTAGAATCGGGGCTTGACAAGTATTTCTAGGTTGGGCTAATTTCTATGCAGGTTATAGTTTGAAGAGGTTCGGTGGGAAATCGGGGGTGTTCGTGTTTTAGATAGTTGCTTCATTTAGTAGGTTGTTTGTTGTGTACCGTGTTGTTGGTACGCATCCCTTGCTTCTACACTTGTGTAGGTTTTGATCCCGAACCCGCGTGATCTCTTTCTCCTTCTCAAGACTTGTCAAGGACTTGAAGAGGTTGTTGTTTGTCATCCGGCAACCCTCTTTTTCCTTTTCTTAGATTTTTTTCTATTTGAGAAATAAAGATTGAGACTTGTATTAACTTCTTAAGTCAACAGTTATTTATTTAGTGTCTTGTACCCGTGACAACCAGATTGTGGAGGTTTAAATAGAAGAATTAATAAGTTTTTTGCTTTAGTTCTTTTTTTTTGTATTTCTGGCTTTTCTTTCGTTTTCGTTGGGTTGAGGCTGACTTGTCTTCCTGACACCCAATAAGATTCTTGCAACATGACTTCGGAAAATTTATATGCATATTGCTTAAAAGTTGTAGTTAAAGGCACTCTATAAATATTGCAAGTTTTTAAAAAATCATAAGTAGAATTTCACCTTGTCTTTATTTCTTTGGGCATTAATCTTAGTCTAAGATTATTGTCCTCGCAGTTTATTTTTAAATTCTTTAAGTCCAGACTTTCTATTATTTTCTTGAATAAAATCAATTGCATGCCTAATTTTTTTTAATTCTGGACTCAAAAAATTAAAGACAATCTTTTACAATTAATTTATATATATGACAAGCACATCTAATATGAAAATATCCTCTTAAGGTGTCACGCTCCAAGCCTACACCCTGGGCGGGACCGGCAATCGGAGACCATCACTGGCCCCAAGCGAACCCTTGGCCAAGCTTTCTTAACTCAGTGGAAACCTAACTCAACAGAATAACTTTATGCAATGAAAGGTCATAAAAACAACCTAACTGATAAATTCTGGCCAAAAAGGCAACTCGTGTCTCAAAATAGAATATTTACATATATACATAGATGTGAGACTCAATACTAACTGACTTACTGTCTATGAAGTCTCTATAACACTGAGATGGATGTTGGGACAGACCCCGCAACATCCTAATAAAACAAAACTAGGAACACAAAATAATAGAGTTCTCCGGAAAGCGAAGAGGCTCACCACTGACTCTGGAGTGCTCAACTGGATCAACGGCGTGTTGGATGCTGATCTGGGGTACCTGTGTCTGCATCGTCATAAGATGCAGGCCAACTGGCATCAGTACATTGAATGTACGAGTATGCGAGCTGGAAAGCTAAACAACAACTTAAGCTTGGAAGAAATACAAAGGAACTCTTACCTTTGCTCTGCTTGACTCATGAATAACTGAACTCAATATATAAAGCAATAAGACACATGCAATATATAAAGCTTGTAAAATATGGTAAACAACTTAGTTCGTTAATGATTAAAGCAATAACAAACTCAACTTTACTTATATAAACGTAAGATAACTTTAGTGGGAGATTCTTTAACCGACAACCACCACTNAAATCTGGCCAAAAAAGCAACTCATGTCTCAAAATAGAATATTTACATATATACATAGATGAGAGACTCAATACTAACTGACTGACTGTCTATGAAGCCTCTATAACACTGAGATGGATGTTGGGACAGACCCCGCAACATCATAATAAAACAAAACTAGGAACACAAAATAATAGAGTTCTCCGGAAAGTGAGGAGGCTCACCACTGACTCTGGAGTGCTCAGCTGGATCAACGACGTGCTGGATGCTGATCCTGGGTACCTGCGTCTGCATCGTCATAAGATGCAGGCCAACTGGCATCAGTACATTGAATGTACGAGTATGCGAGCTGGAAAGCTAAACAACAACTTAAGCTTGGAAGAAATACAAAAGAACTCTTACCTTGGCTCTGCTCGACTCATGAATAACTGAACTCAATATATAAAGCAATAAGACACATGCAATATATAAAGCTTGTAAAACATGGTAAACAACTTAGCTCGTTAATGATTAAAGCAATAGCAAACTCAACTTTACTTATATAAAAGTAATATAACTTTTGTGGGAGATTCTTTAACCGACAACCACCACTATGAGCCCTAGTGGTGGTACAACGTTTTACCTCACGTTGCCCAAGGACCATCCTATACCTTGCCGTGATATAGGAAGCTAACTTGACCAAGTGGATCCACTAGCTTAACTTACAGAATCATCTAAAAAGTATGACCCGTTAAATCCCATGTTGGCTACATGGTTCTTATGGAGAGTTGAGTTAATATGAACTCGTGTCCCCAACTAGGTGCTCAAGACTACTCCAAAAATATACTTGAGCTCATAAGTGTTTTAAACACATCTTTCTTTAGTTTGAGATAATTGCTCAAAGCTTAGCCCAAAGGCGCTTTTGGAATCAATGTTCCCTCTTCTTTGCTCAAATGTGAAAAACATTTATAAACTTCTTTGGGAATACATAGTTCCCTAATAACATTTGAGAAATGAACTCAACTCTATACTCTTGGATTGACTTGAAACTTGAGCCTTAAAACGAAGTTGAAACGTTTAATAAAGACTCTTGAAAAACTTTAAAGACTTGCTTTGACTTGGTTCTTAACTGCTAAACTTGACTTCTAACTTCACTTGACTTTGATCCTAACTTTCCTCGAATTGGAGTACAGATTCGAGGGTAATGATCCCATATTTATGGATGAGTTCGTGATGTTTAGATGTACCTTAGAGTGTTGAAAACAACTATAAAACATAGGTACATTACCAAGAAACATTTATGAAAGAGTGGGAAAATAATGGGTAAGACTGGCGTCCCTAGCGCTCTGAGAGGCGCGGGGCGCCAGCCCTCAAATTTCAGGGGGACCTGCTGGGCACCCTGCATGGCACGCCGCCCCAAGGAGGGGGCTTCAGAGCCCCTTTTGGGGCACGTTGGCTAGCGCGACGCCCCAGTCCTTTTTCCCCGAAAACCCAACTTTTCTCCTTGTTTTTCCAACTCTAAACCGTCTTAACTTCAAAGGTTCCAGCCCCAAACACTTAGAATCATAAAACCCCTTAATATGCAATGGATTCACCTCGAAATCACAACCGGAAACATGCACCCAACCAACAAGAAACTTCAACAACAAAACCACAACTTCAACAACCACAACCAATCTTTTCTCAGAATTAAAACGAGTTTGGCGTGTGGGGGAATGAACCAACCCAACACTATGATCTCACATACCTTAATAGGGATCACCCCCGACGAAAACCACGACGATCTTGACGAATTCTTGCTTCTTCTTCTCTTTCTCCTCTTCTTTCCTCTTCTCTCAAAAGCCCTAACTCCCACTTTTAAAAGGGGAAAACTGATGTAAAAATCAGTTTAGACCCTTGATATACAACCAAAAGAAAAGGTGAGGGAAAAGACCAAACTACCCTTAAAATTCGGATGAACTTCCCTTACCAACAGCCCAACTTCAAAAGGGTATAACTCACTCATACAAACTCAAAATCGAGTAAACTTGGCGGCGTTGGAAAGATCATTCCAAGGTCTTTCCAAACATAACTGGAAATACACCTAAATCATCCTGAGATAAGAGTTATGACTGCTCAAAGTTGACCAAAAACTCATTTTTTTCCATACTTAACCAAATTTCCAGATTTTGAATTCTTTCCAAAAATGACTATTTCAAATTTCCAGCTTGTTCATAGTTATTTCAACTCACACAATGTTACATAAGGAGGGGGGGGGGGGGGGTTCAGTTTATAAAGAATCAATTGTAGCAGTGTTAGTAGATGCATTATCAAAAGAAATACATAAAACTTTGTGTTCAACCCATAATATTTTGCAACTATAGACATAGATTCATAAATAAATTTTGCAGTATGTCTACGGTGTTCATCATGTTGAAATGATAAAGTACGTTTTTGCATGACGAAATCAAAATTCATCCAATGACAAGTAATAATTAAGTAATCATTTTTATTTATAGCACGACCAAGATCAGAAGTAAGAGGAATTGATAGGTTTTCAGATGTGTTGATGATCCTCACAAACGCAAGGACCCGATCCTCTGAAGAGTGTTCTCGTCCAGGGCAATATGTTGTACAGCTGGAAAGCTGTCTTGTCAGTGGTTGGTGAAGTCATCAGCGTACTTTACCAATAGGAATAGACGAGGTTGTTTGTCCAATGGTCAATAATTCTTCTTGGATTGATATATTTGACATGACAAACAACTAACAAATCATTCATTCTTCAAACAAAACAACAAGGGACCTAATCGACTGAAGAATTGCTTCCTGAACCTGTTATTTTGATTGTTTGTAGTTGTGCTTATCTTGTAGGATTCGTTTCACTCTTGATAGAAATATTTCAAAACTTTGTGTGAATCATTTTAAGAACACCGTTAAGGTTAACTTTGTGTCTTACAGTCAAAAGTCTATATTAATCAGTGAGGGTTAGTATAGTGGGCAATGGATGCATTACTTAGGATCAGTAAGTAATATGTTGTATTACTTAGTGTTGAGATTAAGAGGTTAATCTCATCGTGTGGTTGTAATCTGTGTTTCACTTTTGCTTGAGAAGATTAGTGAAAGCAGTTGAAAATATTGTGTAACAGGTCGTGGTTTTACCCCCTTGAGCAAGGAGGTTTTCACGTAAAGTATCGTGTGTTCTCTTTACTTCCATTATTTACTTTTCTGTATCTTAACTGTGCTAAAGGACCTGATCCTGTTATTATTAGTGGACGCATACATTCCATTAGAAATTCTGCATGGAAGATTTGTTAATAACCAACATAAATAGTATGTATATTATCCATGAAGTCTAAAAATATCTGATCGACAAGTACTTCATGGTATTATAAACTGATTGTTTATGATGAATAAAAGCATCAGGAGAAGCAAATGAAAAAGGTAAACAACCCAAAGCTATCAGTTTTGTCAACTCTTTACAATCCTTCATTTTATTATACGTCTCAACTAATTTTTTGGTCTGTGAATTTAATCTATCTTGGATTGGTCCAGTAATACCGCCAGGTTGTTGTATTTGATCTTTCCAACCAGGATGTTCATTATCTAGACGTCTACACAAATAATATGTCCCTCATTGATTAAAGCATGTAAGAAATAATGATTAATGTCAAATAATATTAGTGTAAAAGTATGTAAATTTATGAAAATTACTAGCCCCTATTAAATATTCATTTTTGGACAATATCAACTATCATTACTAAACATAACTATAATTATGTAAAATATATTAGAAAATTATATTGTTGTGTGCTAAATATATAAAAAAAAAAATTTGGTTACAAGATTAATATGCGTAGTTGTACTTTCAATCTTTTTATTTCTTTATATTTGTTGTAACCTTAGTCAATGTTATGTACGTGTTAATATTTTTCTTCATCTATTTTCTGTAACGCCTTTTTAATAATAAATGTTAAGAAATTTATCACGAGTCTTCCTTGAGCTTAATGGTAGAGTGAGTATTCTAAAGTTGTCCATTAGGTCAAGGGTTCGAAACTCGTATCAATAAGGGGAAAAGTGATGGCAACAAATAAGGTATTCTAAAATACCTTTTTTAAGTTTTATTTTATCCTTCGCATCACTATTAATTTTGAATTACTTTATCAAATAGTCTATACAATATACAAATAAACACTACATTCAACTTTAGTTGTTCCTTGTATTCGATTAATATAATGTCATACTAAACTAGTTTTTTTTTCTTTATTTTACAGGTCGGGGTGGAGATTAGAAGTTCTAGATTTAGCATTACCAATAACAATAGCAGGAGTAGTTGCTATGTTATCATCATTATTATTTGGTTCTACTTATACTTCATTTTGTTCTTCTATACTGTAAGTTTTTTGTAGCTCAAATTCATTCATATCATGTGCACTATACCTATCTCTCCAATTTCATTAGATGATGCTTCAGGCATACACGAATGAAATTTTCTTGTACTACCTCTACCGATTTTTTTTTCTTACTACCACTACTACCTTCGAGACACAAATTTTTAACACTTTGACCTACTTTTTATCATATTCATAATCCAAATTAAAATAATAATAATTATAAACAAAAAAATAATATAATTAAATATTCAAAAATTAATATATAAGTAAGAGAATGAATGAATATACTAAATTGTCGGAGATAAAGAAAAAATTATACAATTGATGAAATGCTGCACACTTGAAACTTGAAAGTTTGAAAACTTTCCCTTGATATTGTTAATTGCAAAATATAATATAAGTTTGCTATCACTTTAAGAGAGAATTGAGAAATTAAGAGAAAATTAGAAAATTGTTGTAGGAAAAATAATGAAACATAACAAGTATTTATAGATAAAAGTGTAAGTTATTAAATTATTATGTTTAAACAAAGAGAATTTTGGGCCATTTTTAAGAAAGTGACCCAACGATCCACATGTGCATTTAAAAATAAAGTTTAATTGGGCCGATGAACCGGTGGATTGGCTATCGGTTCCTTACTGGTCGGTCTTACCCGTTTGTGACCTAAAAACTCCAGATCAGCCCAATACATTTGACTGACTGGGTGTCGGTCATGTCTTACCAGTGTCGATTCCTTAATGTGCCGGTCTTACTGGACCAAAAACTAGGTCATCCGGCCCATTTGACAGGCCTATTTCTATTTCTATTAATTTTGATTTTATGAGGTACAAACATGTCGTAATATTATATCTCACTTCATACATATACATTATTAACTATGTTGTTGATGTACATTCTTGTTTGATAAAATATAGCATGTATATCAAATTTTATAGACATTACGTCTAAATATAAGAGAAAAATCATTAATTTGCTCACTTTATAAGAGACGTGGCCTCTAATAGTATAACAACAACACAAAAAAAAAATTATTCTTGATTTCTAATGAACTTACACTATCTACACTACATTAAAATTTAATATGATTACTTAATAGAAAAGAACTCACATAAAGATGGCTAATATATAGAAGTAAGATAGTTGTCTAACTTATAGTAATGGATTTGTCCCAAAAACGCAACCCCATATTTTTCTCTTACTTATTAGTTAATGTTAACACTTAATAAAAATAAAATTAATATAATATAAATTAATACAAATCTTTTAAGACCGTAATTAAAAATTTATTAGTAGTAATTATAAAATAGTACATTTAAAAGTTGTAATATACACTCTTAAATAAGTGGAATTGACAAATATATACAATTCTTAGATTAAATTGACTTGTTTTAGTTAAATAGATATTTAACAAATAAACATTTTAAAAGAATTGGCATATAATAGTCATGCGTGTATTTTGCTCAAAAACAAGGAAGGAAATTTCTATTTACTCCCATCTCTCTCTTAAAATTATTTTTTTTAAAATATAAAAAAAAAAAAAATTGGTACCATCTCTCTTCTAACTTTCAAGTGTTTCGACTAGAGGGAGTTGCTCGAATGGTAAACACCCCTCACTTCCAACTCAAAGATTCCGAGTTCAAGTCACCAAGGGAGCAAAAAGGAGTGGAAGCTCCTAGGGAGGGTAAAAAAAAATATTTAAAAAAACAAAAAACTTTCAAGTGTTTCTCCTTAAAACTATCAAAAAGTTTATCAAAAGTATTTAATTATGAGGATATTCTTACAGGTCTCTAGACTCTACCATCCATAAATTATTTTTCTAAAATAGACTATAATATACACCATTCGTCCACTTTTCATTGTCATGATTTTTTTTTTTAGAGTCAAATTATAAGAATTTTGACTAACATTTTATGATGTATTTTTTCTTCATATTGAAGAAATTACTTTTCATCACTATCATATAACCATATTTACATGGATCGTCCATAATTTGTATAATTCGGTTCCTAATTGTATAAATTCATAATTTGTATCTGTTTACCCTAACTATTTGCATATAATTTGTTTATCTTATAGCTATGAAGCGTAATTAAGCAGTAGATAAGAAAATTTCCTCTAAGAAAATACTAGATTTTGAGCCAGTGCTAGCATGGACCCAATATATATTATTTTTTTGTTTAAATATGTGACTTATAGTGCTTTCTTACTACATTTCAAATAATATGTTACTTTCTTTGTCCCAATTTATCTAGTATTGATATAATTTCGAGAGGCAACCGAATTTTTGTATCTTCTAATATTTTAAGCTGCTAATTGTTGTAATTTTAATATATTTTACATAAATTTTTAATATATAATAAATTTAAAAAAAATAAGACAAACAAATAAAAAATAACCTAAAATGACCAAAATAGCCTCCGGAAAGCAAGCTGGCAGGACAACCGTCAGCTGCTTCTCTGGCCACTTCTATATAGAGAGAAATTTACTTTACTAAACTAATTTGATGGATTTAATGAATTATACTTTAGAATTTTTTTTTTAAAAAAAAACAAGGGACTACCTATAAAATAGAGTACTAGTGGTTACTAGTCTATAAACCAACAAATTTCTACCAAAGGACCCTCTTTCCCACCCATTTATCTGTATAAAAACATTAATATACTTAACTTAAATCCACATAACCCTAAACAAAAAATTACATCACCCCAAAAAATAATTAAAAAATTTTAAAAAAATAAAATGAAAGCTTACAACTTCATGCCATGTCTAATTTTATTTTTTGTCCAACTAATTACCCCTTGTGTTGTAGGAGGAAAAGTTCCAGCAATTATCGTATTCGGCGATTCGACGGTAGATAGTGGGAATAATAATCAAATTTTAACTGTTCTTAGGAGCAATTTTCCACCTTATGGACGTGATTATTATGATAAAAAGGCAACAGGAAGGTTTTGTAATGGACGTATTCCACCAGATTTTATATCTGAGGCTTTTGGTTTGAGACCATTTGTGCCTGCTTATTTAGATCCAATGTGTAATATAACTGATTTTGCTGTTGGAGTTTGTTTTGCTTCTGCTGGTACTGGTTATGATAGTGCCACTTCTCATGTTCTAGTAAGATTCAATTCCATATCTACTTATTGCAACATTTATATATTTCTTGCTCCATTTCAATTTATTTGTTTGTCTTACCTGACATGACATGATAGGTGTGTCTATGTCATTCGTTAAAAGTTTGGTTTATTTATGTCACTTTCGTTTGAGAAAAGGCTCATTGATCATGTCATTATTTATTAACTGAAATGACATAGATGAGCCTTTTCTCAAAATTTGATGGCATATTTGAACATTTTTCCTTTAAAAAATGATTTAATTAATGACGTGACTAATTGATCACGTGTAAAAAATAGTTTTGCAAAATTGAAATTATTTTCAGTTAACAAATAATGGCATGGATGAGTTTTTTGTCAAATGAAATGGCATAGTTTAACGATGACATAGATGAGTCTTTTCTCAAAGTTTGATGGCATATTTGAGCATTTTTCCTATATTTAATGATAATTTTAAGGTAATCAATTATGGTCATAAATTTACGAAAAAAAACTACTAGTACTTGTCTTTTTTTTTTTATTTTCATTCTTACTATTATTATTTTTAAATCGGTTAACAAATGCATTCAATTTCTTCTTCTTGCATTATAACAAATTAAAAAGAACTTCTAACAACAATTATATGCACATTAATAAAGAGTCTTTATACACAAAATTATTAAACTATTTTTTTTGCATATTTAATTTTTATTTATATACTTGAAAATGACATTACATTGGTGTGCTTCTTCTATTTTGTGGCCCGGAATATAATTGTGTCTGTTGAGCGAAAATAACAATAATATTATTGTGCACATAATTAGGTTAATTTAATTATAGAAAACAAAAAAATGAACCTTTTTGGGCTAGAAAACAATTGGGTTTTAATTAATTTTGTCCATGGAGCATTTATAGTATGTCTTATAATCCGCCTAAATAGGTGAGGAAGGGCCTATTATCAATTTACGTAGTAATTTTAGGTATAATAATTAAAGCATCGTGGAGTAATATTCATTTCTATATGGATCCTTAATTATTTCATTTTTATTATTTTTCAAATTCACCATCAACTAAAAGTTTTGCGGAAAAAAAAAAGCATACCAGGTATTTATATTGTCTATATTATTATTAAAAGAAAGAACTGACCCTTTCCAGATTTAGAAACAATGTACTATATGAACTTTTCAATTCAAATTTAATGAGAAGAATTTAGAGTCATACAAATTATATAAATTTTAAAAGTTTTAAAAAAGAAAAATTCAACTCCATTTTTTTTTCCTTTTTTTTTAAGGAGGAAACCGTATGGATCGAGGAATTTTTCAACTCCATATTCATTCAAATAGATTTACATAAATTAAAACGAAGAAAATAACATTAATCAGTAATTAAATTAAACGAACAATGCATATAACTTAAGTCCATTCTTAGGGAGCTTTACATGGTATGTGCATAAAAAATAGCTAATAAATGTATATACAATATACACATTATACGTAATTAGTGTATATTTGGCTAACATTTATAGTTATTTTTGATCGATTGACCAAATGCATTAAACTCTCGAGAAGAGTTACACATTTGGCGACTTGCCAAAAAAAAATTACAACCACTAGCCATATATACTACTAGTCGTCTACGTGTATAACATATGTATATATATATATACAGAAGGATACTATTAGCAGCTATTATTTTGATGAGCGACTATACACGAGACCTAACCATTGTGATTGTCTCCTTTGACAGAATGTGATGCCATTATGGAAGGAAATAGAGAACTACAAGGAGTATCAAAAGAAACTAGAAGCATATGTAGGGATCCAAAAATCAAAATATATAATACAAGAAGCACTTTATATTGTAAGCATGGGAACAAATGATTTCTTGGAGAATTACTTTGCAATGCAAAGTGTACGTGCATTTCAATACACAACAGAACAATATCGAGGGTTTATTATTGGACATGTTGAGAATTTTATTAAAGAAATTTATCAACTTGGAGCTAGGAAAATATCATTAACTGGACTTCCTCCAATGGGTTGTTTACCTTTAGAAAGAGCAGCAAATATGTTACGAGGACAAGGTGATACATGCAATAACAACTATAATGATTGTGCTTCGAAGTTTAATGAGATGTTGAGTTCTTTGATTCAAAAGTTAAATAAGGAGCTTCCTGGGATTAGAATAGCTTTTGCTAATCCTTATGGTATCATACTTCAAATGGTCCAAAATCCTGCCTCATTTGGTAAGTTTTCTTCTTTCAATTACCTCATTTGTTAAATTTCCTCATCATCACAAGTGGCACACAAAATATCCTTATCACTGAGATCATACAACTTGAACATATTTCATAAGCTTTTAGAGGCAATTGAGATTGTTTCTTCTATAATTCAAGGGTCATAAGTAGAAAGATCTCGATCGAGGAATAGTTAAAACAGGTTGGAGATATATAATAATAATAATAGAATTGTGTGCATTGGTGAACCTAATACTTATGTACACGGGAACGCCCATTTTTTTAACTGATATTACATTTTTCACTATTTGAGATTTAAACTATAAGTTAAAGTAGTAATCAATAGTTAAAAAGTTTAAAAGACATGAATAATTTGTTTGACTTTCGAAATCAGAATACTGTCACATAAATGTGACAAAGAAAATAGTAAAATTAAGTTAAAAGTTAGCAAGTATAGTTATTTTGTATTTATTTCTAAAAAGTAAGTATCCATTTCTATATACATATATGTACTAAAAAATTGGATTTAGTGACGATAAAAATTTGATAGCTAAACAACAAAAATTGTCACTAATTTTACTTAGCAGAAAATTAGCGACATTTTCATTAGCCATGAGCAAATAACTACATATCAATAACGAAATTCGTAGCTAATTTCAGTGTTTTTTAATGGATTGCATGATTATGTTCTAATGAATTGTTTTGTTTAAAACAGGATTTGAAGTGGCACGTATAGCATGTTGTGGCACAGGATTATTCGAAATGAGTTACTTATGTAATAAGTTAAATCCACTCACATGCCCTGACCCAAATAAGTATGTTTTTTGGGATTCTTTCCATCTCACCCAAAAAACTAACCAAATTATCACCAATTCCTTGATGAAAAATGTCCTCCATCAATTTGTGTAATATCATGTATTTTGTATACCTAGATCGATAGATTTTATACCTTGTGTTGTTTTTTAGTTTGATTTGCTAGATTGTATATCATCCAGAGTTAGATAAAAAAAAAATGATTGCATATAATAAGTCATATCAAGACGGTATGATATTTGTACTCTTCATTTCAACTCGCTAAGTGATGTAATTTGTCTTTTAAAAGATTGTATTCTAAAAGCTTTTAATTTATTTATTTTTCGTGTAAAAATATTGCTATTATTATTCTTATTTTTTTAGTTAATTTTTTTTTCTTCACTTAGCTTGGAGTACATTAAGTTTGTTGACATTAATATATACAAGGATTTAGAGAATCTACATACTTGTTTAGCCACTGACCCTGATACTGAGATCTTTGAGGAAGGTCCATGTAAATATCCTCATACAGATCTCCTTATAAGAATGGATTATAGACGGTCATAATATTCTACCATTTATACTACGGATTGAAAGTAGTTTAAAAAAATCAAGTTGTCCCTCATTAAAATTATAATGTAATTAAAATGGTTGAATACTTAATATAATAAATTGAATATATCTTTAGACCTTTCATGTTGGAGTATTCCAAATATTCCATCAATTCGTGAAAGTCCTTAGCTAATTCTTGTGAAAGGCCTCACAAATCAAACGCTTAACACACAAATTAAAATAAATTGGCTATGAGGGAGACTGATTCTCTACTCATAACTAAATTCATCAGAAAGGATTGAAGAATTCCATGAAGATACGGAAATTATATATATACATAATAGAGTACTAAAGTTCTACTCCCTCCATTTAATTTTTCATGTTCCTTCTATCAAAAATGGATATTATTTTAATTGTTCATTAGTAATTTAAGAGAGTTTTAATTTTTTTTAACATTATTCTTACTTCTTAGTAGTAAATAATTATATAAAGTAATAATAGTCAAATTTAAAGCTCGAAACCATTATTACTAAGGTTAATTTTGAAAAATACAACTCTACTTAAAGCTTTCTTGAGGTGTGTGTGCAAGCATAGTTTTCAAAGGCGTTTTCAGGGTGAGTCCTATGACGAGTTTCAGCATGGGGTATTTCAAAAACGCTCTGCTACACAAATTGAAGGAGGAAATACACCGAGCATAAAGTCCCAGGCTAAAAAGTGTACTTTTATGCATTGACTTTGATTTTGATTGTTTTTAAAGTATTTTTGCTATAAATTATTTTTTTATTAGTGGTGTAATATATGATACTTTATGCTATCTTATTTTTCATGTTATAATAATGTTTTTTTCTAAAATATATAAATAAATAAATCAACTAAAATAACAATGTTATAAATAATTTTTAGATAATTGTGCTTGAAATTGATAGAATAGAGATTTCATATCATTATATTTATTCATTTTTTGTTATTACTCTTACCCTTTTTATCATTTCCTTCTTGGCAAGATATGAGCAATAATTGGTGCTAATATTAGTTGAGGATGGAAAAGTAATACATGTGGGGATGGATAATGATTTTATTTTAAAAATTATCTCTATTATGATTATTTTTTGTGTTATTATCTTTCTCAAATAAAAATTATAATATTATTTTTTTCTATATCATTAGTGATTTATTTAGATTTATCGTTAAAAGTTTTATTTTTATCTATTAATTTTTAGTAATAAAATTACTAAATTGAAGATGCATCATATATATATATCTCATAGATCCAATTGCGTTCGCCTTTTAAAGCACTTGTACAAAATATTTTAAACAACTAATATAAAACGGGATGAGTAACACGTAGATAATTTTTTCATTACTCATCATTAATGATACACCAACAAACTCCTGCCAAAGGACCCTCTTTCCCACCTATTCACCTGTATAAGAAGTGAATATACTTAACTCAAATCCCCATAACCTTAAACAATAAACCCAACTACCCAAAATTTTTAAAAAATGGAAGCTAATTACAAGTTCATTTCATGTCTTATTATAATTTTTGTCCAACTAATTATCATCCCTTGTGTTGTAGGAGGAAAAGTTCCAGCAATTATAGTATTCGGCGATTCATCGGTAGATGCTGGAAATAATAACCAGATTTCTACTGTTCTTAAGAGTAATTTTGAGCCTTATGGACGTGATTTTTATGGTAAAATGCCAACAGGAAGGTTTTGTAATGGGCGTATCCCGCCAGATTTTATATCTGAGGCTTTTGGTTTGAGACCATTTGTGCCTGCTTATTTGGATCCAATGTTTAATATAACTGATTTTGCTGGTGGAGTTTGTTTTGCTTCTGCTGGTACTGGTTATGATAATGCCACTTCTCAAGTTCTAGTAAGCAATCCTTTCCATCTCTCTACTTACTACTCGATCTGTCTCAATTTATGTAACACATTTTTTGAGATTCAAATAATTTTATTTTTTATCATAAATTTCATGTATCTTTTAAATAGTTTTATGTAGTTTATAAATATATAAATTTTATTTTTAAAAAATTAAAAATTTTATGCGCAAATTTCTGATAAAACTAAAACTGTCACATAAATTGGAAGAGAGGGATATAACATTTTTATTTTAAGTGACCAAAAAAGAAAGACAAATCATTTCATGGATAGAATATTTGTCTCGTCATGATTTTCATATCGTATTTGAATTTTATTTTTCTTTGGATGGGAAATTAAAGTATTAGTAGAATAGATAAAACTCTTTTATATTAGGTTATTTCTTTCTCGAAGAAAAAGTTTGGACTTTATAAATTAATTAAACGCCGTTCTTCTTATATCATAATAAAAGATCATCGAGGTATCCACAATATAATCTTTTGAGAGTTTCATTTAGCCAGAGATTATAATCTCAATAAATTTTATGTATATTGAAATATTAATTTAGTTTTGAATTTGTAAGTCACTTGATCAAAATATTATATTATATAGTCTATTTACCGTTTAATTTATCACCGCTATAAATTACAATTATTTTTATCCTAACACTATCATCCATGGCCATAACTTAAATCGACTTTGAAATAATATAATTCTGTTTATTTTTTGTGGCCCGGAATATAATTGTGTTTGTTGGGTGAATTGTGAATAGGACATTTATTAACCACTCTCCGTGCACACTGAGTTCTTTTTGGAGCATTTATAATACTCTTTCGTCTTAATTTAATTTATGTAATCTAGTTTTATTGGGCATATAATTTAAAAATATAGAAAGACTTTGAAAATTTTCAAAATTTTCCTTAAAAGAAGTACAACTACTTTATGAACTTTTTGTCGGCAAGTGGGACTTAAGATGGATAAAATATCACTCTATTCATTTATTTTTACTCGTTCATTATACTATTCTGAGATGTTTAATAATATTTGTCTAGTTTATAAAATCAGTGAAAAATTTATTATGTTGTGTCCATTTTACCTTTGCTATTAAATACTAATATTCATTTTTCAATGTTTAGATGACTTATATTAATAGGGTGATTTGATAAAATTACTCCTATCAATTACTGCTTCTTAATCTGTGTGTCAAATCAATAGTGAACAATAATTATTGTTAGACAGAGGAAGTAACTATTTGTCAAATTAGTAAGTATGTCATTTTTTAGAAATAGACTAAAAGAAAGTGTGTCACATATATTGGAATAGAGAAAATAGTATATATACATAATCCGCCTAAATTAGGAAGATGAAGTATCATGTGTATATAATCCACCTAAATTGGGACAGAAGAAGTATTATGTATATATAATCCGCCAAAATAGGTGAAAGTATGCCTATTATCGATTATTTTGATGAGCGATTATACTCCTGTCAAAATTCCTTCCTTTTTTATCTAATTAATTGACTCCTTTGACAGAGTGTGATACCATTGTGGAAGGAAATAGAGAACTACAAGGAGTATCAAAAGAAACTAGAAGCATATGTAGGGAGCAAAAAAGTAAAATACATAATACAAGAAGCACTATATCTAGTGAGCTTGGGAACAAATGATTTCTTGGAGAATTATTATTCAATACAAAGCAAACGTGCATCTCAATTCACAATAGAACAATATCAAGGCTTTCTAATTGAACTTGCTGAGAATTTTATCAAACAAATTTATCAACTTGGAGCTAGGAAAATATCATTTACTGGACTTCCTCCAATGGGATGTTTACCTTTAGAAAGAGCAACAAATATTATAAGAGGACATGGAGATGCATGCAATGAGAAATACAATGACTGTGCTTTGAGGTTTAATGTGATGTTGAATGGTTTGGTTGACAAGTTAAATAGGGAACTTCCTGGGATGAAAATGGTTTTTTCTAATCCATATGAGCTCATACTTCAAATTATCAGAAATCCTTCCTCATTTGGTAAGTTTTTTTTTTATTCATTCAACTATATGGTTACTTCTCTCTTTGTACTTTGTTATGTTATTGTAAAGGCATAATACATAAATATGTCAGCTAACTTAACTTCATATGATATTTATGTTTTTTTTCATTTTGGTACGTACAAATAGACACTTAAAGTTGTATAAAGTTGAGCAAATTATAGATACATGCATCCTACTTGACGTTCTATGTGGCAATTCACGTCCTACGCAGTATCTTATGTGGTGTCTTACCCTGCATGTATTATGTCACGTAAGACGTGTGTACATGTATACTTATTCAATTTTATACATGTTTAAATCTCTACTTGTGCAAACCCAAGTAAAAGGGTATATTTATGTATTGTGCCGATTGTAAATCAGTCATGGTTCTTTGTAGTATTAATACAATAACATTACAAAGTAAAAAAGGAAGTTGTAGCAACACTATACATGTGCATTGTTGTGCCCAAGGGAGATGGTACAAATACTACATCATCAAGTACAACTATCTTCAAGCACATATTCTCAAAAAGGCACTGCATTTTTAAGTTTACATGTCAACGAAGAGATGCCTGATTGAGCTGCTCTCACTGACTTCTTAATTCTTATATAGGAGAAGAAGTAATTAAATGTTATTACCTATATTTATTTTGTGATTTCCAAAATGAAATTCACCATTTCTTACATCTCTTTGAATGATTTACAATTGATTATCTTCTAATGAATTGGTTAATTTCTATTGCTTTGAAAACAGGATTTGAGGTGGCTGGTGTAGCATGTTGTGGCACGGGTTTATTTGAAATGAGTTACTTATGTGACAAATTAAACCCACTCACATGCACTGATGCAAATAAATATGTATTTTGGGATTCTTTCCATCTCTCCCAAAAAACTAATCTCATCATCACCAATTTCTTGATGAAAAATGTCCTCAATCAATTTTTATAATATCATGTAACTCTGTACAACCATTTATTGTCTTGTTTTTTAATTTAATTTGCTACAATATAATGTACTACTATCCAGAGTGTGAAAAAGCCATATATATTTTATTGTATATATTGGTCATATTTGTAATCTTCATGTAATTTGTGATTCTTGTTTGTCTAATAAACTTGTATTTTGAAGCTTGTATTTATTCGTTTAAGGATATTACTATAATTATTCTTATTTGTTGAGCCATTTTTTTTCTTCTCTTGGAGTACATTGACAATTTAATTACCATTTAGGCTCTCAAATGGATCATTTTTCCAGCCGGTAGATATAATATTATAATTAGTTGTTACTTATTTCTTAATCCAATAAGACATATTTTGGGGATGGAAACTTCAATTTGTTTTTCAAGAGGCACCACAAGAAAATATGGATCAATAATGCCAAGATTGTTATTTATAAAATAAAGATAATAAATAATTAAGTACATATGCTAGAGAGGTGTATAGAAACATAGTTGATATATTAATCAATTTTGAATTGATATATAAATGAGCTAGATTAACTTCATATTTATAGAAGAAAAGAAGTTGCCGGCTAAAAGGAGTAGTCCATGATATGTCATTCACGACACATTATGGCACCTCTTTCTGCTGGTAAGTTGTCTACTTGAACTACTTGTAAGTTGTCTGCTTGAACTATTTGTGATGTCGGCTTGATTGCAAGTTTATTTAGGTATTTACAACATGATTATTTATAACACTTTCTCTTGAATATTCATTAATACATAATGTGACTCATTAAAACCTTTCTATGGAAAAATCATTAAAAAAAATTCTAGAAGAGCAAAGAGTACATATATTTTACTAGCTAGTAATACACAACATGTTGTCTCATTAGAAATATTATCCGAAATTTTCAATAGGACAAAATCTTAGTTAAGAAAAAAGAGTGGAACACATTTTTCTTCCTCTGATAAAGACGACCACAATTTAATTGTCCAAGTCTCCGCATTCGGGTTTTGTATATCAATTTATTGGAATTAAAACTTTAATACATGAGCGTAATTATAGTAATTTTCCATTTTGTGGTTATTAGTCTCCCGAACTAAAAACATAAGTTGTCCTGTCCTTTTCATTGATGGGATACTAGAACGAAAATTTTACGTCTAATTTGGGCACTATAAACCTATATTTATAATAGCACAAGTTTTGTCTTCCTACTTAACCAATCATTAAACTAAAAATTGCAATCAGATATCTATATATAAAAATTCATACGTTATGAGATATCTTTTAGATCCATTAACTTTAAACCTTGAAAAATCACTTGTAATTTGGATCGGTCTTTTAATGACAGCAACAACATATAATTATTCTTTATATATATATATATTGCTAGTTCATAAGAAGTTCAAAACAGGGTGGCCACATTATTACAAATGATTATAATTATTGAAACTTCAAAGTCTACCCTTTCATGGTCACATGTCACATTCTCAAATATACCAAAAGATTAATGCCCACATGTTATTGTGTACTTAAGGGATATATCATATACCTAATCTTTTGGGCTAATTATTAGTTGTGCAAGTGTGTAGTCATGATTTTCCTTTTAATTTTAGAATTGTAGGGCCAAATTCATGCAGCATGTGATAATTTAGTAATATTCAAAAGTTTAATTGAATTCTATTCTAATTTAATATCGAAGGGATATTTGGTTGTTTCTTTTTTCAATATGCAGAAAAAGTAAAATAGTTCATAAAAACACATCCACAAACGTCCACAAGTAAAGACCGCCAAAATTTGAATTTGAATTAGATTCCTAAAACATTGTCTCAGATGCATTTATAATTAGATTGTAATTATAATTTTCATGCGTATTAAGTAATTTTATAAATACAAATTGTAATTTTAAATTTTTTTATTGAATTATGCTAAATCAATATTATATAAATAATTAATAATAGTTCATTTAATTATAAAAGTTAAAAGTATACATTTTGCAAGAACACCATGGACTGCAGGTTCGATAAAATATTATAAATATAGGCATAATACATAAATATGTCTTTTAACTTGGACTGCAGCTCACATTTATGTCCTCCAACTTTGAGTGTGCACAAGTAGACACTTAAACTTGTATAAAGTTGAACAAATAGACACACACCCTACGTGACATCCTACATGGTAATTTTCATCCTATATGGTGTCCTATGTGTATTATGTCACGTAGGACTCATGTGTCTACTTGTTCAATTTTATACAAGTTAAAGTGCCTACTTATGCACACCGAAAGTTGGAGGGTATAAATGTAAAATGAGGTCAAACTAATTTAATGTATTATGCCTTAAATATAAGCATCTAAACATTAAAAAAATGAATTGTATTTAAAAGCAAGAATAAAATAGACACAACATGATAAATTAAAACGAAAAAAGAGTATATATATTTGCCTTATTATAAGCCACCTAATATTACTCCATAACATAAATTGCTTTTACACTAATGATGGGCCTAATGTAGTCTCATTTTCTTATATGATATTGACACATAGTGAAATAAATTTTGATGTCAAATTTGTCAGCAAATATCTGAAAATATAAATTGTTCAACCACCACCTTCATTCTTGTTCAACATAGAATATTAATATAAGTAGTTAACAAATTATTAATTACATCAATATCATATACTTTCGGTGAGTAGTTAATACAACAAAAATTATACCAACTGTTTCTTAACCAGATGTGACAATTCTCTCAATCTGCATCATATATGTTTGAATTATGATTATCTCTTTTTAATTTGCTTCTTAATTAAGAGGGTTTCTTTGGATTATACTCTCTTTCTTTCTTTCTTTTTTTATTTTCTGTGGAGTATCTACATTGGAGTTCGACTATTTCAGACTCGCTCCACATAAAATCCCAGTGAAAGGAAAGTGCTTCCTATATGCTCAAATTCGAGATCTCTGCTTAACGGACCCCTTGCACTGCATCACATATGTGGTTGGTTCTTGAATTATATTATTAAATTAAACGCAAGCTCAACTTCTTTTTGCCCCATATTTAAACTTTGTATTTCTTTCAACTCTAATTCTAGAAAGTGTGAAACAATAAATACGGCATTCATTACGATAATAACACCACATATTCCTTTGTGGTAGTATGTGTGTCTAACAACTTAGTAGGCGGGGGTGGACATAAATTTTGGTGATATTCATATAGAGACAATTATTATTTATCTCTCAAATTATCTGTCGTAATTTTAAAAAATAATTGTCACAAACACACTGTTTGAACTTTTATTCAATGTTATGATAGTTCTTTTATGGCATAATACATATATTGGCCCCTAAACTTGGCTTCAAATTTTAACTTTGATCTCCAACTTTCATAATGCACAAATAGGCACTTTAACTATCCTACCTTTAAATAAATAAACACGCGATTTTTGGAGCCAAAAGCATGAAAGGCAAGCGCTGCCACGTGTATTTGTGACCCACTCAATGGCTGCCAACTATTCAATGCATGTGGGCCCGTTTTCCTGTCTATTTGACACCTTTTTAATTTGCCATGCATTTATTTTAATGGATATGGACCCCACCTCACTAATTCCATTCCCTTCTCTTTATTTTTGCCTCACAACTTCTTCCTTCACTTTCATTTTGTGGTAAATTAATATTTGAAAATGTCAATTATTCAATTTATAATTTATTTGTCTTATTTCTTTTTTT
>NC_064287.1:6942417-7000076 GCF_019186545.1 Solanum stenotomum | reverse complement strand
AAAAAAAAGGGGGACCCATATTTTACTATTGAAGGATGCGTGTTTCTTTTAAATTTCTTTTACCATACTAAATAATTGTATAAAATATTATAAATCACGATAATTAATTACTTAAATATTTAAAAGATATAAAAATATATAAAAGATCTGATTGACTCTTCAAATTTTACCGGTGACGCATAAATTCGGACAAATGAAATAATATATATTATTTGAAAATTTCTTAGAAAGTACTATAAATTACAATAATTAATAGCTAGAAATATTACAAAGACAAAAAAAATTGATTGAATCTCAAAAAAAAAATTTAGTACTACACGTGTTCCTTTTTCCTTCTTGCCAAAAAAAAACTTCATTATAATTTTTTTTCGTAATAACAAAAATTTTTATTAAATGTCACTTGCATTTTGTAGTAAACAACAAATAATGCAAAAAAGAGGGGAAAATTGTTGAAAAAAATATAAAAAGGGTTTAATTGTCCTTTTAGTACTTTTTTTACTGTTGACCCCCTGAAATTTTACATCTGACGCGCCTAATTTGAGTGTATTTCACGCATTTTGCCAGGTAGGATCCGAGNAATTTTGGTGATATTCATATAGAGACAATTATTATTTATCTCTCAAATTATCTGTTGTAATTTTAAAAAATAATTGTCACAAACGCACTGTTTGAACTTTTATTCAATGTTATGATAGTTCTTTTATTTCTGCATCGTTTCCGCTTCCTTTAAATGAATGTATTTTACTAAAGAAATTGTTCATTCACTGATCTATTTCTCTTTTCCTTCTTGTGACACTGTTGGAGTCCAATTTGGACTCAAATGTTTCTCCGTTTGCATTTCAAATGGGCCATGGAGGCCCAAATCTTTTCTTCTCGAATTAGCCTTGTCAATGAAAGCAAATACACAGGGAACGGAGCTGATATATAGGCTTCAGAAGACAAAAATGAGTTGTATACGTACAAAATGCAGGTGTAAAATGGTTGATATACACTGATATACAGTGAATGTATACAGTTGATATACATACTGGAATTGGGGCTCAAGTCCAAAGTCTCAGGCGGCCAAGAAGATCCAAACATCGATACTTCTTTCATTACTTTGATTATTTGATTGCAGTATTATCATGATCTCCCTAACTTTATTTAACCAGTCGAATTCGCTAAAAGATGAACTAATTTCTTTTGTGTTTGGTTTTACTTTGTTTATCAAACTCTTTGTGCATTTTTAGTTGAATAAGCCACAGTTTACTCATGTTTATTCAATTTTAAAGTGTTCAAATGAATCTCACTTTCAAAAATAAGCTTAAGAAAGCTTTCCTTAATTTAATTATTTTATTTCTCGAAGTTAGTCAAACAACTTTTAGTTAAATCGTCAGATAATTGCATATTAGCGGACAATTCAAGTGCTAACACTTTCTTGAAGTGGAAATGAGAACCTCTTATCCTTTTCTCTGAACTTTTAAATTTTATCTGTTAGAGTCTTTTTATTTCTTAACTCTTAAAAATACTAAGTGATGATTCTTTCTAAGTATATATTTCTTAATTGTTTTATACATAGAACATTTCAAAAGTGATTTTCAAAAAGTAAATTGTCACGATCTGAGCCTACACCCTGGACGTGGCTGGCACTCGACAACCATTGATGGTCCCCAAGTGAATCCTCATCCTGGCTGACTACAAGCGGAAGACTAACTCAAACATACAAAGCTTAAAACTGAATAAAATTCATCGAACTCAAATACAAAGTTGTACCTCAAATGATTAACTCTGATATACTAGAACATACAACTAGCTAGAAATAAGCAACTCAAGTCTTTAAAATATTTAACAAGATAAATGAAACAGACTTCTCAAACTCTACTGTCTATCTATGAAGCCTCTAAATGACAAAGATGAGAGTCGGGACAAGACCCACGATATCCTGACAAAACTGAAAGTAAATGAAATCCTTCGGAAGCAAGGAGACTCACCATAGATAACTCGAACTGCAAGTGGTATCAACAAAGCTTCTGTTGATGACCCTGAATACATGTATCTGCATCATAAAAGATGTAGGACAAATGACGTCAGTACATGGAATGTACGAGCATGTAAGGGGAATTCTAAAGCATAAACATAAGCTCGAACTGATGGAAAAGAAAAATATTTACCTTTTCTCAACTCACTCAACTCAACTCAACTCAAAGAAACATAGTTTCACTCAACTCAGAGATAATATGGCTCAACTCAATAATAAGATATTTAACTCAGTGAAACATAGTTCAACTCAACAATAAGATACTCAACTCTGGATACTCAACTCAAGATAAAGCAACAATAAAAGATTCAATATTTGGAAAACTCTTAAAATAGCAGATGACAATTCAATGTATTTGAAGAATACAATAATAACTCGGCTTGTATATAAAAATACAATATAACTCTATGGGAGATTTTCTAACCGACAACCATCACTATGAGCTATGTGATGATACAACGTCTAGCCCACACTGCCAGAACTATCCGATGCTTTGCCAAGGTATAGGACCAACTAACTAAGTGTATGCTAAAAAGCAATAAGGAATCGTCTAAAAAGTATGACCATTTCTACCCATGTTGGCTACATGGTTTATGGGGGTTGTTAGTTGTCTGAACTCTCCCCCTTATCGGTGCTCAATACTTCTCCCAAAATATAACTAGCTCATATGTTTAAAAACATAACTCTTTCTGTGTTTTGAGATTATTACTCAAAAATCTTTCTCTTAAAGGAGATAATACTCAAACTGCTCAAAACTCTTTTGGAAATCTCAGTTTCCTCCTATTTTAAATGTGAAAACATTTATTCTTGGGAATACTTAGTTCCCATATATTCATCTTGAAAAAAAATGAACTCAACTCTACTCTTTTTCAAACTCAAGTGCTTAAGTCTTAAAATAAGTTTAAAGTGATTGTAAAAGACTTCTCAAAATAGGGTTCATGCCGAATTATGGGTGTGAACGACTCAAATCAAGGTTTTCAATAACTATACATAGAACTCAATACTCGGAACTCAACAATTCCAAAACTCAAGAACTCAATGATACTACTCATCTCGAGAATGCTCGACTGAAAGGGTTCATGCGGAATTATGGGCATGAACAACTCAACTCAAGGACTTCATAATGCTACTCATTTCAAGAATGCTCAACCCATAGGGTTCATGCGAAATTATGGGCATGAACAACTCAACTCAAGGACCTTCATGGGTAACATGTAATAGTCCCATGATTAGGAATATAATCTCAAAGGGTTAGGAACTCAATACTCAAGACTTAGAACTTAAAGATACTACTCCTCTCAAAGATACTCAACTTATGGAGTTCATGCAGAATTTATGGGCATGAACGACTCGACTCAAGGGTCTACATAACAATATGGAACTCATGTACACGACTCTTCTCATTCTCATACTTACTTTCTCTAAACTTAGCTCAAATCGATAGTTGATCTCAAAGGATTCACAATTGAACTTGAAGACTTTGTTTGAACTCTACTCTTAACTCTTTCTTGAATTTGTATTATGAATTCAAGAGTTATGATTCATGATATGAAGGATCTCGATGATAATGTAGACTTATGAATACATTCTCCTCATTCTCATATTCAGTTACACAAGTCTTGATACAAATTATTAGAAGTTGTAGAAGACTCCTTAAAAAGACTCAAAGGGACCTTCTCAAAATATTCGAAAGAACTCTCAAGACTTGACTCTTAACTCCACCTTGAATTTGAATTATGAATTCAAGGTTATCATTCATGTTATGAATGATTTCTAGGTGTTTAGAAGTAGTTAGAATCTAAGGGGAGTAAAGGTAGCCTTTGAAAGAACTCAGACGGGCAAAATGATGGAGAAGGGGTGGGGGCAGGAGCCCTGGCGCATTGAGTAGTGCAGGGCGCCATCCCATGAACTATAGACACTCTTCTGGTGCAATGGTGGGGTGGCACGCCAGCCCATTCCCAGAAAACCCCGAAGAATTTCTTTGCTCGTTTTCTCTCCCTAGTTTGCCTAGATTCGAATGGTTTCTTCCCCACTTACTTAGATTCGAATACCCAAACCTAAGTATACACTAATCTACTCAAAACAACCCTCAAATCACTAACTTTCATCTCAAGAATTCCTCAAACCCCCAACAAAATAAGATTTAGAATGAAACTTCAAGAACACTTATCAAGAACTCATCAAGGACTCAACATACCCAAACTTATGGATGAAATTCGTAAAAGAAACTCATGATTGGTGAGTGGGTGAATGAACACAATACTATGAAAACTTACATACCTCTTAGGGATCAAACCCTTGGCGAAAATCCGCAACAAAACTCAAGAATCTCGACGAACGCCTTGANGACTCAACATACCCAAACTTATGGATGAAATTCGTAAAAGAAACTCATGATTGGTAAGTGGGTGAATGAACACAATACTATGAAAACTTACAACCTCTTAGGGATCAAACCCTTGGCGAAAATCCGCAACAAAACTCAAGAATCTCGACGAACACCTTGATCCTTTCCTCCTCTTTTCTCTCCTTGAACTCTCTTCTAAAACCCCAAGCGTATTGGGGATTAATGAAACTGATTCAAATCAATTTATACCCCTAAATTAGTACTAAAAATGTTTTAATCTGAAAGGGTAAGGAAAAGACTAAAATACCCATCATAATTTCAAGTAACTTTCCTTAACTGGTTAGACTGACTTTAAAAGAGCATATATCACTCATCCAAACTCGAAACTTAGAAAACTTGGTGGCGTTGGAAAGATAATACAAATATCTTTCATTTGATATCTTATGGGCCACCTAACTCATCTTGTACAGAAAGTTATGGTCGTTTGAAGTTGACCCAAAACTTAAAAGAACTTACAAATGACGTGAATGAATTCTCTTTAGTTCTTCTTGGAACTCAAGATGCTACATCTAGTGACCTTAACACTTAAGAAAATTTTAAATTCCTCGAAAAAATCCTACTCACAACGAAGGATGGTTCGAGTCTTAGCTCAAAATTTTTCAAAGTTGGATTAATTGTTTAACTTTAATAATTATGAATTTAATTAAAGTACAATTTTATTGGGCTAGTCAATCGATTTGGGCTACAAATGATGAGTCAACGTTGTTATGCTCACTATGTATATAATATTTTTCTAGAAACACAGTTTGGTGTCACGTGTCAAATTACATGGCATACCAAGTCAAACAAAGAATCCAATGGGATCAAACTACACGTCAAAATGACATGGCATGCCTAGCCAAATAAAAAACCAATAAAAATGTGTCTCGTGTACACAAGTGACATGTTTCGATCAATCATATTTTGTTACATCACTTAAATCTAATTGACCAAAAGAAGATTGTCCTTATCACAACTTTTCCATTCTACAACTACAATAATTAATAACCTAAAATAAATAATTGATTTTCAAAAGCTCACATGTCACATAAATTGAGATAGAGAAAATAATATATATTAGATTAGTATTGACACAGACTCATGTACTAGTATATAGAAGAATGTTGGGGTTGTTATGATTTGTACAAGCAAATATAAATTAAAAAAGGGGTTCATTTTTGTCTTTAATATATTTCACTTGATTGAAATAGTCCTTAATGTAAAACAAAATGTGTTCATTTTAGTCCTTTATTCCAAACGTAATAGATTTTATCAAAAAAATAATTAAATTTAACTATGGACCCTTGGTGGTTAACAAAATCCATCATTATTATCTTTTTTTTTAGCTCCAAAAAAAAAACTTCGTAAAATCTAAAACCATAATCTTTATTTTCTCCAAACAAAAAATTAATATTTTCTTTTGTTTAAAAAAATGGATATTAGGACAGTGGAATAATATTTTAAGAAAGAGAAAATAGTATTTTTTTTCTTATATAAAAAAGGATATTATATTAATAGCTAATATGCTTCATTACAGAGTAGTAGCTGCGAGGCCTGAAGTTGGGGGTGGAGACTAGAAGTAGAACTATTACAATATTCTGTACGAACAAAAAGAGTTTCCACTTTGTCTGCTTCCATTAGCTTTTAAACAAACAAACAATGGCTGGACTTTCCAATATTTGCAAAAGTTGTCTTTCTTCATTTTGGCCCCTTCCTTGGCTAGAGCATCTGCCACTCCATTCTCCTCTCGAAAGCTATGTAAGATTGGGGGCTTCACCAGACAGCGCGCAATCATGAATAATGTTAGTGTACGTAGGGTGGTTTGAGGTGATAAAGCTTATAGCTTCTGTACAATCCAAGATTATCTCTAAAGGAAAGAATTCCTTTTCTAAGGCTAGTTTCATTCCATGTAACAGTGCTAGTAGCTCTGCCTTTATGCTATTAATTTTGAACAAGCTACCCCTGTAGCTAACTATCGAATTCCCATTTGAATTCCTAATCATTCCACCTATGCCGCCCTTACCTGGGTTGCCCATCGATGAGCCATCCGTATTTAACTTGTATCCTACAGAGGGAAGCTTCCATTTGATAAATATAACTCTTTTCTTAAGGGAAGTGCTTACTTTCCCTGTTAAGCTATAAACTCTAGAGTGAGGTTTAGGGGGGTTGAGTTGCAAATGTTTTCCTTAAGGTTATTGTGCATGTTTTTATTACTGACTAACCAAAAATTCCACATAATGAAGGGAAAGGCATCTTGCCAATGGAGGCTCTTTATGTTACTAACTTTTAAGGTTCTTACGAATTTTAACCAATCTGTACTCTGGTTATTGACAAAGTAGTCCATTTTATATATAACTCTAAACTCCTTCCACATTTTTCTTACATTTGAGCATTCCAAGAAGACGTGTCTAAGAGTCTCCGGGATGTTACATACTCCCTCCGTCTCTATTTAGTTGTCCATATTTCCTCTTTTAGTTGTTCCTATTTAGTTGTCCATTTTGACAAATCAAGAAAGGACAACAATTTTTTTTCCTATTATACCCTTCTTTAAAGTGAAAGTTGTCATAAATAAAGTAAATAAACTTATGAACTTCCCAACATTGATTAGTTATCTTGAGTGAATTTATTTTGGAAGTAAATGGTACTATAAAGGTAAAATTGTAACTTTACTATGCTAATCATTGTTGTTTTAATCTGTGTGTCATTTCTAAAGTGGACAACTAAATAGGGACGGAGGGAGTATATGGCAGAAGCCATTAATGTCTATGCCTAAATTGTAGGTAGTGTCTAATTGGTAGTCTATTATGTTGACATTTCCAAAGAAAGAATTTGATCTTATTGGGACAATTTTGGCGTCATATCCATCTAAAATCAAGATAATCATTGTCTTTAGTATTCTTACTAGGGAGTTGGTAAACTAATTTGGTAGTTAGTGTCCCTATTGAGCTTGGTTGTCAAGTGATTGTATCTTTCTTGTTAGAACGATGGGTTATGTATGTGCAATGCACTATATTCATGAGTGCTTTTGGTAGAACAAAAGATAATCCCTCTAGGTTCCAAGTATGGGTGTTAGTTATGACATCTTTTACTACCATTTGGAGATCTTCCCTAGTTAGAGGGCCCTGTATATATATGTTACCTAATAGGTCTATTGTTTGGGAGCCACTTGTCATGCCAGAAGGATGTTGAGGATCTGTTCCCCAATACTTTCACTTGCCTTCTTGGCAAGTCTTTGTAACATCTCGCTAATTGAAAGGACTAGAAAGAAGTTAAAAATTGGAAATAGTTATTTTTGGAAAGAATAAAAATCTGGAAAATTTTTTACTCCCTCCGTCCCTATTTAGTTGTCCATATTTTCTCTTTTAAGCGTCCCTATTTAGTTGTCCATTTTGACAAATCAAGAAAGGACAACAAATTTTTTCCTATTATACCCTTATTTAAAGTGAAAAGTTGTCATAAATAAAGTAAATAAACTTATGAACTTCCCAGCACTGATTAGTTATCTTGAGTGAATTTATTTTGGAAGTAAATTGTACTATAAGGGTAAAATTGTAACTTTACTATGCTAATCATTGTTGCCTTAATCTGTGTGTCATTTCTAAAGTGGACAACTAAATAGGGACGGAGGGAGTATTAAGTATGTTAAGTTTGAGTTTTGGTCAACTTCAAATGACCATAATTTCTAGCTCAGGATGAGTTAGGTGTGCTTCTAGATATCGTAGGAAAGATCTTGGAATAATCTTTCCAACGCCGCTGAGTTTACTCAATTCCGAGTTCGTATGAGTGAGAAATGCTCAATCGAAGTTGGGTTGTTCAAATAAGGAAAGTCTAATCCGGATTTTAGAAAGGCATTATGGTCTTTTCCATGCCGTATGATTTAATTTTGTTTTTTGGTATTAATTGGGGTCTAAACTGATAGGATTTAGTTTACGCTTTTACAATATTGAGTTAGGGTTTTAGAGAATAGAAAAAGAAGAGGAGAAAAGAGGAGTAGAAGTAAGAATCGTCAAGATCTTCAAGAATCGCTTGTGTATTTCGTCAAGGGGTGATCCCTACGAGGTATGTGAGTTCACATAACGTTGGGTTCGTTCACCCATGCGCCAAACATGTTTATTTCAGTATGATTTTCGTCCTAAAAGATTGAGACTTTGATGTCCTTGAGCTGTATTCTTAAATTGCTTTCGTTCTTGAATTTGTGATGAGACTGAGAAGTTCTTGAGAGTATAAGGTTGATTTTAGAGTTGCTTTGAGTTAGGTTCTTAGGTACAATTGCTGGGTATCTGAATCTAAATAGAATTTGAGAAAAAGAATCGAGTTTAGGCGAATTGGGGTATGACCGAGGTTGCTGCGCCGCTTCGTCAAAGCTTGTCAGAAAACAAAGAAGGAAAAAGTCGACAGAATTTGAGTACCAGGTCTGCGTCGCGGACTTGTTCCTCAGGATTGGAAAAATCTTCCTCGCGGAGCGGAGCGGTCACGGACCGTTCTGCCTCAAAATTTATTTCGCGACTAAATATTTTAATGTATCTCCGCGTCGCGGACTTGCTTTCAGACAGTGATTTCATGATATTTTCTCGTGTTTAACTATCTAAAAATACTCCTAAACATCATGAGATCTTTCCTATCACAAATCACAATCCTTGAATCCANACTATCTAAAAACACTCCTAAACATCATGAGTTCTTTCCTATCATAAATCACAATCCTTGAATCCATAATTCAAGAGAAGTTCATAGAGTCTTCTAAGAGTCTTTTACAACTGTTTTAACTTTGTTTTAAGATTTGAGTTTTGAGTTGAGTAAAGAGTAAAGTTTGAAGTTCATTTCTTCAAAAGAGTATATCGGGGCAATGTATTCCCAAAAAGTATAATGTTTTCACATTTAAAGAAGAAAGGAAACCTTGATTTCCAAAAGAGCCTTTGAGCTAGTTTTTCAGTAAAGAGCCTTTGAGCTACTTTTTTAGTTAAAGAGTAAATTCTTTCACAATTAAGTAAGAGGGGAAATTTTAATTTCCAAGAAGAGCCTTTGATCTAAGTTTTTGAGCAATTATCTCAAATCACAGAAAGAAGTATGTTTTTTTTAAAAACATAAGAGCTAGTATCATATTTTGGGAGTAGTATTGAGCACCGATATGGATGAGAGTTCAGACAACTCACTGCCTCCATAAACCATGTAGTCGTAATGGGTAGAAAAGGGTCATACTTTTTAGATGATTCCTTAGTGCTTTTTTGCATAGACTAGTGGATCCACTTAGTAGTTCAGGTTTTATACCATCGGCAAGGTATAGGACGACCCTGGCAGTGTGAGGCAAAACGTTGTATCATCACAATAGCTCTTAAGTGTTGGTTGTCGATTAGAGAAACTCCCATAGAAGTAATTGTATTCTTATATACACAATATATTGTATTTTTACATAAATTTCAGAGTTATATGTATCTTTGCATATACATAGAGTTGACAACATGTTTTAAACAACATTTCTTTATATTGCACTTGTTATAAACTGCTTTATATTGAAATGAGTTAAGTTATGTTGAGTTGAGTTGAGCCAGGTAAGTTCTTCAATTCCTTTTAAGCTTATGTCTTCTTTTAGAATTCCCCTTGCATACTCGTACATTAAATGTACTGATGCCATTTGGCCAACATATTCTTATGATGCAGACACAGGTAACCAGGATCAGTATCCAACGCATCGTTGATCCAATTGAGCACTCAAAGTTTTGTGGTGAGCCTCCTTGATTTTTGGATGATCCCTTTTATTTCTTTTAGTTTTATTATTAGTTCACTAGGATGTCGTGGGCCTTATCCCGACGTCCATCTCAGTTGTTTTAGAGGCCTCACAGACATTCAGATGTTAGTCTTAAGTCTTTACATTGTCACTATCTTATGTTGAGACTTGAGGTCGCCTTAATGGCCAGTTGAATGTTCCTTTATAACATTCTAGTTTATTACATTGATTTGTCTTTGTTGAGTTAAGTCTTCTGCTGAGTAAGTAAGCCAGGCCAAGGGTTCGCTTGGGGCCAACAATGGTTCTTGAGTGCCAGTCCCGCCCAGGGTGTAGTCTCGGGGCGTGAAAAACTTGGTATCAGAGCATAGAGTTCAAGAGTCTTAGGTNGGGAGATGATTGCGGATATGAAGAGTAGAATAAGCTTGTTTTTGGCTGGGTTGTCTCGTCTGTCGAGTAAGAAAGGTGGGCAATAGTGCTAATATGTGACATGGTTATATAAAGGTTGATGTTGTATGTGCAACAGGTTAAGGAAGAGAAGCTAAGGGATAGAGAAGAGTTTAAGAACAAGAGAGCTAAGATAGGGAATGAGTCCGGGCAGCAGAAGAGTAATGCCAACCGTTAATCCTTCCAACAGAAACAGAAGGGACCTGCTCCATCATCTACTAGTACACCTGCACCTAAGAACAAAAGTGAGTACAATAGTCATTTTTTTAGAGCCAAACCTGCCTATTCTCAGGGTAGTACGGCGCAAAGGGGTAACAAGCCTCCTGCCTGCGCTAAGTGTGGTAGGAACCACTCAGGTATATGTCATGATGGCTCCACTAGTTGCTTCAAGTATGGACAGAATGGTCATTTCTTGCGAGAATGTCCATGGAACAAGCAGGGTAGTGGTAATGGGGGCAATAAAGCCCAGTCTTCTTCAGTTGCTCCGCCAGAGTTGCACCTAGAGAGGCTACTTCCGGTACTGGTGGAGGATCAAACCGCCTATATGCTATCACAAGTCTCCAAGAGCAAGAGGATTCGCCAAATGTTGTTGTTGGTATGATCCAAGTCTTTAACTTTAATGCTTATGCTTTGCTAGACCCAGGAGCAAGTTTATCCTTTGTAACTCCGTATGTTGCTTTGAATTTTGATGTTATTCCTGTGAAACTTAGTGAACCCTTCATTGTTTCTACACCTGTTGGTGAGTCTATTCTAGCAGAGAGAGTCTATCGTGATTGTCCCATTTCCATCAATCACAAGAGTACCATGGTTGATTTAATTGAGTTAGACAGGGTAGATTTTGATGTCATTCTTGGTATGGAATGGTTTCATGCCTATTATGCCTCAGTTGATTGTAGACCTCGAGTTGTCAAGTTCTAGCTTCCTAATTATTTTGTTCTCTTCTCTAAAACCCTAACTCAATATTGTAAAAGTGTAAATTGAATCCTATCAGTTTAGACCCTAATTAATTACCAATAAACGAAATTAAGTCATGGGGCATGGAAAAGACCATAATTCCCTTGTAAAATCCGGATTAGACTTTCCTTATTTGAATAGCCCAACTTCAATTGAGCATATCTCACTCATACAAACTTGGAATTGATTAAACTTAGCGGTGTTGGAAATATTATTCCAAGATCTTTCCTACGATATCTAGAAGCACACTTAACTCATCCTGAGTTATGAGTTATGGTCGTTTGAAGTTGACCAAAACTCAAACTTAACATACTTAACAAATTTTCAAGTTTTAACTTCTTTCTAGCCCTTTCAATTAGAGAGATGTTACAATATCTCCCCCTTGGGAACATTCATCCTCGAATAAGATTACTCTTACTAGGCTAAGGGTGTAACATCTAACATTTAGTTCAAACACCCAACAATCAAAATGCAAAAACAACATGCCAACTTATAAATAAATACTAAGAAAAGGATTAGTACCTTGATATGGAATTTCTCCGGTTTCAAAGGGATGTGGATACATCTTCTTCATATTTTCTTCAGCTTCCCAAGTAACTTCCTCAACAAATTGGTTCCTCCAAACAACTTTGACTGATGCTACTTCCTTAGTCCTCAACTTGCGAACTTGTCGATCTAGGATCTGGACTGGAATCTCTTCATAAGATAAACTATCCTTAATCCCAATATCTTCAGTTGGTATGATCAATGAAGGATCGCCCATGCACTTCTTCAACATAGAAATGTGAAATACCAAATGAAACGTTGTTAACTCTTGTGGTAGCTCCAACTCATAAGCTACATTACCAACCCTTTTTGATATTCAGTAAGTGTCAATGTACCGGGGACTAAACTTTCCCTTCTAACCAAACCTCATAACAACCTTCATAGGTGAAACTTTAAGATATACCCAATCATCTACTTCAAACTCTAAGTCCCTTCTACTCACATCAATGTAGGATTTCTGATGACTCTGTGTTGTTTTCAACCTTCTTGAATCACTTTCACCTTCTCCATAGCTTGATAAACTAAATCAGGTCCTATCAACCCAGCTTCACCAACTTCAAACCATCTTATATGAGATCTGCATATTCTCCCATAAAGAACTTCATAAGGAGCCATTTGGATGTTAGAGTGATAACTATTGTTGTAAGTGAACTCGATAAGAGGAAGGTGATCATCCCAATTTCTTTTGAAATCAATCACAAAAGCTCTCAACATATCTTCTAATGTTTGAATAGTGCGCTCTACTTGCCCATCTGTCTGAGGATGAAAGTCAGTACTTAAGTTCACCTTTGAACCCAAGCCATTTTGGAATGACTTCCAAAACTGTGCAGTAAATTGTGCACCTCTATCTGATATAATCGAAATAGGGACTCCATGATGTCTTACCACCTCCTGAATATATAACCTGGTGTAATCCTCTATTGTATGGGTAGTCTTTCCCGGCAAAAGTGGGTTGATTTTGTCATTCTATTAACAATCACCCATATCGAATCATGTTGCCTGCGAGACCTTAGTAAACCTTTGATGAAATCCATATTAATCATTTCCCACTTCCATTTCAGAAGTTCTATAATCTGATCCATACCACCAAGCCTTTGGTGCTCTATTTTAACTTGTTGGCGATTCAAACACTTAGCAACAAATTTTGCACTGCCCTTCTTCATACTACTCCACCAATAAACTTCTCTCAAATCGCGATACATCTTTGTGGAACCCGGATGGATGGAACATTTGGAGCTATGAGCTTCCTCCATGTTTCTCTCTTGGAGTTCATCCACCCTTGGTACACACAATCTACCTTGATACCTCAATACACCATCTCCCCCTTGTTCAAAAGCTAATACTTTTTGCTTATGATCATTTGCCTTCAATTCAAGCAAAATAGGGTCTTGATCCTGCTTTTCCTTCACTTCTGACACTATGGTTGATTTAGCCCCATTTATCACCACTACCCCTCCTTCTGTGGAATCCATTAGTTGGACTCCCAGGCATGCAAGTTTATGCACATCTTTCGCTAACTCTCTTTTCTTCCTCAACATGGGTGGTACTACCCATAGACAGCCTGCTCAAAGTATCAGCAACAGTATTAGCCTTACTTGGGTGATAAAAAATACTCATGTCATAATCCTTGAGTAATTCTAACCACCTCCTCTGTCAGAAATTAAGCTCTTTCTGAGTAAATACATACTGAAGGGTCTTGTGATCAGTGAATATATCTACATGAACAACATACAAATAATGACGTCAAATCTTCAAAGCAAATACTACAACAGCCAACTCTAAGTCATGGGTTGGGTAATTCTTCTCATGAACTTTCAACTGTCTAGAGACATATGGAATAACCTTGCCATTCTGCATTAATACGAAACACAAACCAACTCTAGACGCATCACAATACACCACAAAACCTTGAGTACTTTCTAGTAAGGTCAAATTTGGGGCAGTAGTCAACCTCTTTTTCAATTTCTGAAAGCTTTTCTCACAAGCTTCAGACCATTGAAACTTCATTGTTTTCTGAGTTAAATTGGTCAAAGGGGACGAAATAGATGAGAACCCCTCTACGAACCTTCTATAATAGCCAGCCAAACCCAAGAAACTCGTAATATCAGTTGGAGATGTGGGCCTATGCTAATTCTACACTACCTCAATTTTCAGAGTATTAACTTTAATTCACTCTCCAGATACAATGTAGCCTAAGAATGCCATAGACTCAAGCTAAAACTCACACTTAGAGAACTTGGCATACAACTCTCTATCCTTTAGAGTTTAGAGAACTATTGTGAGGTGACTAGAATGATCTTCCTCATTCCTCGAATAGATTAGTATGTCATCAATGAATACGATAACAAATATATCTAAATAAGGCTTGAAAACTCTATTCATAAGGTCAATGAATGTTGCAGGCGCATTGGTCAAACCAAATGACACAACTAAGAGCTCATAATGACCATAACGAGTCCTGAATGTTGTCTTTGAAATATCACATTCCCTTACTCTTAACTGATGGTAGCCAAATCTGAGGTCTATCTTAGAGAAATAGGTGACACCCTAAAGTTGATAGGAAAGATCATCAATTCTTGGAAGAGGCTATTTATTCTTGATGGTAACCTTGTTCAACTGACAGTAATCTATACACATCTTAATGGAATCATCCTTCTTCCTCACAAATAAGACCGGAGCGCCCCAAGGTGAGACACTTGATCAAACAAAGCCCTTATCAAGGAGGTCTTTCAATTGTTCTTTAAACTCTTTCAACTCTGCTGGAGCCATTCTATATGTCAGCATAGATAAAGGACGAGTATCTGGCAGAAGGTCTATTCTGAAGTCTATCTCTCTCTCAAGAGGGACTCTGGGAAGATCATCTGAAAAGACTTCTGGAAACTCTTTTACTACTGCAACTGACTGACTATGAGGTATCTAAACACTAGAGTCATTAACTCGGACTAAGTGATAGACACACTCCTTTGAAACTAACTTCCTTGCCTTAAGTTATGAAATGAAACGACCCTTAGGCATTGTTGAACTACTTTTCCACTCTAAGACAAAGAGGGGAAAAGAAGAGAAGTAGCAAGAATCGTCAAGATCTTCAAGAATCGCTGGTGGATTTCGTCAAGGAGTGATCCCTACGAGGTATGTGGGTTCACATAGCATTGGATTCGTTCACCCACACGCCAAACATGTTTATTTCAATATGATTTTCGTCCTACAATATTGAGACTTTGATGTTCTTGAGTTGTATTCTTGAATTGTTTTCGTTCTTGAATTTGTGATGAGATTGAGGAGTTCTTGAGAGTTTAAGGTCGATTTAAGAGTTGTTTTGAGTTAGGTTCTTGAGTAAATTTTCTAGGTATCTGAATGTAAAGAGAATTTGAGAAAAAGAACCGATTTTAAGCAAATTCGGGTCAGAAAATGAAGAAGAAGAAAGTTGGCAGAATTTGGGTACAATGTCCGCGTCGCGGACCTGTTCCTCAGGATTGGAAAAATCTTCCTCGCGCGGAGCGGTCACGGACCGTTCTGCCTCAAAATTTATTTCGCGGCCAAATATTTAATGTATCTCCGCGTCGAGGACTTGCTTCCAGACAGTGATTTCTTGATTTTTTCTCGTGTTAAACTATCTAAAAACACTTCTAAACATCATGAGATCTTTCCTATCACAAATCAGAATCCTTGAATCCATAATTCAATTCAAGGATCAGTTAAGAGTCAAGTCATGAGAAGTTAAGAGTCAAGTTAAGAGAAGTTAAGAGTCGAGTCAAGAGAAGTTCATAGAGTCTTCCAAAAGTCTTTTACAAATGTTTTAACTTTGTTTTAAGACTTGAGTTTTGAGTTGAGTAAAGAGTAAAGTTTGAAGTTCATTTCTTGCAAAAGAGTATATCGGGACAATGTATTCCCAATGTAACGACCCTTCTGAAAATAATATAAGCCAATAATTCACGAGATTTTTATGCATATATTGTCCTCACACTAGAAAAAAATGACATAAAAAAAATATTACCAACTTTCAGGTACCCAACTAGGTCGTTCATGCTTCGCACAATCATTCAAAATTAGTGATAAATTTAATATATTACAAGACTTGGGCTTACACACCCCCAAAAGAACAAAACATATAACCATACTTATATTACAACTCATGGTGACATGATCAAATCAACCCTCAAATTTCATGTAAATATACAACACATAGATCATATACAAGTCCCAAAGTTTATACAAAATATAGATGCCTATATGCAATTATGATCTTCCTTAAAACTCTCAAAAGTTCAATCTCCCATGGCCAGCTTCATGCAACCACTCGATTATTCCCTACAATAGAAACAACTATCGCTAAGCATATAGCTTAGTGGTGTAAAAACTATAGGTTCGAAGCCATTAGATTCACCAAGCTACCTTTCTCAAGTCATGGGAAGCATAATCGAGCATAATAAATAAATCAAGTAAACAATATATATCAAGAGTTTATTCCTAAATTAAAGCTTAGTATCAACACTAGATGGACACAAATCGATTTTGCAAGAAAATTAATTTTGTCATCAATAGGATCAACTAGTGTTGGTACTTATGCTAAACAAACACATTATCACCTAATTTCAAGCTAACTGTCAACCCTCGATGGACACAAACAAATTATCACAAAATTAAAGTTAAGTATCAATACTAGATGGACACAAACACATTATAGAAAACAATTGTACTTGAACTTTAGAAATTTAGAAGCATCAAACCCTATCTCGTACTTTGATGAAAGACGCATAATACTCTTGTATCAACTTTTTTAGATGTTGAGCTTCCTCAGTTGCCTAGCACGAAAAAAAATAATTTAAAATTTCTTCAGTGGTCATTATAAAGAGATTTCAGTCATTATTAAAAGTTGACAATCAGTAAACAAGTTTGTGTTATTTTTTTCTTTTTCTTGATAATTCAAAATAGGTTTCTCCTATTTTCAATTGATCGATGTTTTTTTAATTTATTTTTATTGTTTTGCTGTTACAGATTTTTTATTTGTGCAAATTTAAAGAAAGCTGGACCACCATTACTTGACAGAAATCCAACCAAAAGCTACAAGAACAGCACAAAAGAAAGCTGGACCACCAATTCCAAAACCCAACCCAAGACTCTTATTATGATGCTTATGGCCAGAATCTTGTATAATCGGAGGATTTACAATCACAGTATTATCAGAAACATTATGAGGATGCCTCACAGACCAAATCCATAAGTTCGAAAACTCCAATTCTCAATACTATGCAATTCAGTACTCCCCTCAGTAGAAGCAGTAAAATACTAGTGCATATATATGTGACATGATATATATGTGACATGATACATTTTCAACTCAACGAGAACATGATTCTTGATTAAAAATTAAGCCAACAATCAGATAGTTACTGCAACTATCTTCCAAAATCAAGCATATCAATTAACAAATTAGTTTACGATGATTAAATTAAGTGTACGGGTTAACTCTGACTTAAATAAGAAGCAGTCGCTGACTGGAAAAAAGAAGAGGGAGGACCGACGTATCTTCTGCTGACTGGCGCCGCTGTCTGTTTCGCCGGTGGCTGGTGCTATCCTCGCCGGATAAGAGGAGAGACGGGCGAGGGGCCTCGCTCGGTAATTCTCCTTGGCCGGCTGTTCTCACCGGTGTTGCAGCGCTGTGGCGGCTGCTGGCTCTCGCGCTGATACCTGCTGCGCTGTTGTTGTCGCCGCCAGTCGGAGCGAATGAGAGAAGAAGAGAAGAGAGGGAGAGGAGGAGCAGCAGCCCCGCTGCTGCTTGCCGGCGGAGAGAGGAGGCTGCGGGGAAGAGAGGAGAGGAGGGGAGGGGAGGTGAGGGGAGCGAGAAGCGAAGGGAGCAGAGGAGGCGGCGATGCCTCCACTGGTTTCGCCGGAGTCAAGCGACGATGAGACAGAGGAGAGGAAGGAGACAGAGGCGGCACTTTTTGGAGAAAGAAGAATGAAGAGATTTCATCCTTGCCATTGATTTAAATGGAGGAGCGGTTGAGATTGAATTTTCGAATCTTGATCAAAAGGGATGGACGGATGAGATTGAATCAGATGGGGTATTTAAAACATGGATCAGGTTACGTCATAAATGAAATTAGGGCCACAATTAACATGAACATGTGGCTATAATTGAAATAAAATCTGAATTAAAAGGTTAGAATTGAGTAAAGGGCTATGAATTAAATAAATTAGATAGAAAAGGCTAGAATTTAAATGATTTAAGAGAAGATTATGGAGATGTTATTCAATTAATAAAATACTACACTCCCGAAAGGATTATATATATATATACCTCCTAATTATATAAATTTAATTTTATCGATCAACAAAAGTTTATCAATATCAAATTTAATATATAAATCTCCTTGAATTAATCATCGATATTTCTTTAATTGATAATGTATTTCATATCTGAACCATTAATATATAAGACTTGATTTGTTAAATTACTCAAAGAGTATATAATCACCGTATATCATACTCCAATGAATTATCCTTTACATGCCATTGCCTACGATATGATCACTACACTGAATCCATTCAAGATACGTAAAAAATCTTGATAGAACTTGCTTTGTACAGTACTTTACGATGTTCTATAGTCTATTTCATAAAATGAGATACGACATTTAAGGTTATACATACAAATAATTAAAAAGTTAATTATAAATATAAAATTTAATTAATTGTTATCATGATATTTTTACGAGTATCATCTCACATTTCATACTCTGATGGATTATATGTTAGCTCTTCACCTCTACATCATTACATGAGATATTAAGTTCATGATTTGACGACAGACTGATAGAATTTGTACATTACTCTAGAAATATAAGTATAATTATCTCCTAATTCAAGTCAACGTAGTTTCAAACTCTAAATATGGATTATTGATTTTTTTTTATTCCACGAATTCTAACTTTTCATTTATAAAAGTTTACAAAATTGTTACACTTTTTAAAACAATTAATTGTAGGCGTAAAATGAAAATTTAGTATTATGCACAATAGCAAAATTATGATTAATAGGAATATTTTAAACAAATCAATCTCCGAATATCGCTTTTATCAAAAGTAATTAGATTAAATAAAAGATATCGACCTCATGGGGTCGGTATCACATTAAATTTTAAGATAAATAAAAGGTAATCATGTTAATGAAATAATACTAACATCGGGAAGTCAGTAATTTGCATTAATTTATTTTTTAACTTATATAAAACTATCATCCGGAGGACGATTTATTTAAAATTATTTGAAAATATTAATTTATTAATTTTCTGAAAGTCACTATATAAATATTTTAATGAAAATTAATTTAATTACATACTATTTAAATTTACGACTTTCGGAAGTCGATATTATAATTTTTTTTATTTTACACAAAACCGTCCTCCAAAAGATGATTTAAATAAAATTAATTCAAATATTTCTCAATTTCGTTTTTTATATTTAATTGAGAAAAAATAAAATATTGTTATTTATTTATTATTTATTTAATACCGACATCAAGAGGTCAGTTTTTATTGCGATTAATTTTTTTCGGAAAAAATTCCGATCTTCAGAGATCGGTATTTGATTTTACCGCTTTATTTTGCATAAAAACCGACTCCTTGTAGTCGATTTTCTAAAGTTTATTTTAGTTTTTATTCCTTTTAACAATATCGACCTTCGGAGGTCGGAAATTACCGACTTCCATTTGAGGTTGATAATTTTTAGGTCGATATTCACTGTTTTTTTTAGTAGTGTTAGATAATCAGACAAGTTAATATCAACAATTAAAATTGGTTTTTTAGGCTTGAAACAAGTCAATGCATAAGTTGGAGTTGTCTTTTTTTGTTTTAGTGATATTCCTAAACTTTTTCAAATTGTTGATGAGCAAGTGGAAAATTTAAAACTTACCAAGATTGTTGTTGTCGCCCTCTGCTGTTGCTGCCGCCCTTTGCTGCTGCTGGGCTGAGACGGCACCGGTCGGGGATCATGCTGTGGCGTGGCGCCAGTCGGTGGAGGTGGGCGCCGGTCAGGGATGGTGGGTGTGAGAGAGGAGTCAGAGAGGTGACTTTAGGGTTTTGAGATTATCATTCTTTTTTAAAAGAAGTGTTAATTTACCGACCACGGAATATCAGTATCTTTTAAAATAATTATCTATATTTAAAAATATTTAATAAATACTGACATCGTGAAGTCGATATTATTTAAATAAAATTATAATTTAAATATACTGACCTCTTAAGGTCGATTTTATTAATTAAAAAAATAAATTAAAAAAAATTAAAAATAAAAATAAAAATATATATATATAGTATCAATTGAGAATTTAGAAATGTGTGAAATGCGGTTGATAAATATAAATTTTAATATATAAATCTCCTTGAATTGATCATCGGTATTTCTTTAATTGATAATGTATTTCATATCTGAACCATTAATATATAAAACTTGATTTGTTAAACTACTCAACAAGTATATAATCAACGTATTTCATACTCCGATGAATTATCCTTTACATGTCATTATATTGCCTACGATATGATCACTACACTTCACATCCATTCAAGATTGAAGGTAAAAATCTTGATAGAACTTGCTTTGTACAATACCTTACGATGTTCTATTATCTATTTCATAAAATGAGATAAGACTCTAAAGGTTATACGTATAAATAATTAAACAATTAATTATAAATATAAATACCCTTCAGGGTGGTCCAGTGGTTTGGGCTTGGGACTTCCATATTGAGGTCTCAAGTTCGAAACCCCTTGCCAGCGAAAGCAAGGGATTTACCTTCTAGGTCGAGCTCGTTGCATCGGGCTTGCTTAGTGCGAGTTACCTATCCTACGTGGTTTGTGAGCTACTGCATAGGAGCGGGGATTTTACCTTGTGCACCTAAAGGGTAGCGGCTGCGGGTTTCCCTTGTCATCAAAGCGTAGCGGCTGTGGGTTTTCGCATTTCATACTCGGATGGATTATATGTTAGCCCTTCACCTCTATATCATTACATGAGGTATTAAGTTCATGATTTGACGACAGACTGATAGAATTTGTACATTACTCTAGAAATATAAGTATAATTATCTCCTAATTCATATCAACGTAGTTTCATACTCTAAATATGGATTATTGATGTTTTTTGTTTATTCCACGAATTTTAACTTTTTATTTATAAAAGTATTCAAAATTGTTACATTTTTTGAAACAATTAATTGTAGGTGTAAAATGAAAAATTAGTATTATGCACACTAGCAAAATTGTGATTAATAGGAATATTTTAAACAAATCGACCTCCGGATGTCGCTTTTATTAAAAGTAATTAGATTAAATAAAAAATATCGACCTCATGAAGTCGGTATCACATTAAATTTTAAGATAAATAAAAAGCAATCATGTTAATTAAATAACACTGACATCGGAAAGTCGGTATTTTATATTAATTTTTTTTTTAACTTATATAAAACCGTCATCCGGAGGACGATTTATTTAAAGTTAATTGAAAATATTAATTTATTAATTTTCTGGAAGTGTATATATATATATATTAATCAAAATTAATTTAATTATATACTATTTAATTTTACCGACTTTCGAAAGTTGGTATTATAATTTTTTTTGTTTTTTATTTTACACAAAACCGTCCTCCGGAAGACGATTTAAATAAAATTAATTCAAAATAATTCTCGATTTTGTTTTTTATATTTAATTGAGAAAAAATAAAATATTGTTATTTATTTATTTAATACCGACATCAAGAGGTTGGTTTTTATTGTAATTAAATTTTTTCAGGAAAAATTCCGACCTTCGTAGGTCGGTATTTGATTTTCCTGCTTTATTTTGCATAAAAACCGACTCCTTATAGTCGATTTTCTAAAGTTTTTTATTTATTTTTTATTCTTCTTAACAATACCGACGACTTTCATTTGAGGTTGGAAACATATACGTTTGACTATAAAAATTATTCACTTTTTTCGAAATAATGTTGTTCACTTTATTTGAAAATAAATATTTGGTCAACCCATGAAAATTTCAAATTTTAAAAATAACTAATATTTAACATTAAAAAAATCAACCCACTATTCACTTTTTAGGGGAAATACCATATGATCCAATATATCTGACAAGCTGCACTATACGTCAATCCAAGATGTATTTGAGTAATTCAAGCAAACACATTATTTCAAATATATAACTCAATAAATTCCAAATAATATTTTTCTAAAATATTAAAATCTTTGATATTTCGTATGATATCTTTTTTATTTTTAATCAAATATTTTAGGATCAAGCCAAAAAATTAAATCTATCTTTAATAAGAAGCGCTTTATTTTCAAACTGAAGTCTTTAGGCATGAGTTCTAACTAGTGAAAACCAATAACAAATATCAAACATTAAGACAAAAAAAAAGATTTGATAGAAATGAATAATCTACTTCTTTTTTGACTTTATTTGATACACTCATGTAGTTTGATCAAAATAATATATATATATATATATATATATATATATATATATATATTCTTATTTATTAATCAATATTAAGTGAAGAAAATTTCTATATGGCTAAACTTAGTGGAAGTAACATTTTTACAAGTTCATTTGATTTGGTTATTTAATTGTGTTGTGTTTAGTAAGCTTTGAGGTTAAGTTGAAATAACTTACTAAGTATCAAATGCCAATTAACAAAAACCAATGATACTTGATATTCATTGCATTCATTTTTATTTATCCATTATATCAAAAATATGTATTCATTTCTACTTGTCCAATTTAAAAATTTAAGAGATAATTCATCATTTTATACTTACTATAGCCTTATTATTAATGCTTTAATATTTTCAATTCATTTTCTGACATTAGATGACTTATAATAATTAGGAATAATAGATTAATATTATCTTTTTGTTAATTGTTTCTTAAGGGGTGTGTTAAGTCAAACACAAATTAGTAAATAGAGAAAGGAAATAGTAAAACAAACTTAAATATCCTTAAAATTTAAAAATAAACCTGAATTTGACACATCGGATGGAAACAATATTAAATAACAAAAAAAGAAAATATAAAAGTGCAATATAATTATATGTATTTTTGGGACCATTAAAGTGGTGAGAAAGAATACAACAAAAAAGACACATGGAAAGTTTCCAAGTTTTTGAGCTTATGCCATATTTTTCCTCAAGATGCTTCAAGGACAAGTGGAGTGGCCAATCAAAAAATGTTTTAATAATCAATATTTGAATCACTTGTAAATAACTAAATTTAAACACCACTTGCATTATAGATAATTTGAGAAATTGTCACTTTTAGTACTCTTTCCGTCTCCTTTTGACACGATTTCCTGTTTTAGAGTCGAACAATAAGAATTTTGACTAACATTTTATGATGTATTTTTTCATCATATTGATATGTAAATATTGTAATTTATAGTATTTTTCATATAATATATTTTTTGTTAAACCTAATTTATTGATTTGTAGTAAGTTATTTTTAGAGCTCTCTGCCAATGATAAATAAAGGGCATATGTTTACCATGTCTCATAATTCTTTAAATTTAGCTTTAGGTATTTTTGTTCAAATCAGCATACAAAATGACTAAATATTGAATAGTTTTAAAACGTTGGCTAAAGATTAGAAGCGATCATGTCTATTTACCAATTTCATCCAAAAATATTTGGGCTAAACCTATGTTAATTGGACTTGTAATGTGAAATGGACGAAAAGGCGTTCTCCAGTGAAAAATATTAACAACATGCTTATACTTTCTAGAGAGAAGTATTGAAAACACATTTGAACTAGACGTGAATTATTAGTTTTGTCTCTAAACTATTGTCAATCCTAAAAACATTCTTCTATTTGATTAACTAAACTTAGGTACACCCCCGATCTATCACATGACATAACAAGTGATTTCAAACTCTTGTAGGAGCATGGGACTCTTAGTAAAAAAACTAGAGAAGTGTTAAAAGCACCCCTAAACTTGGCAAAAATTTAAGAGTGTATTTCACTCATTAATATTCTTAATATTTTTAGTACATCTATATATATGAATCGCTACAATTTTTTCTATATAAAAGACAGTATTTGTTTTTCTTGTCTGCCTCTAATGATTTTGGGTTTAATGAATAATGTGATGATATTTATTATGATTGAATCTATTTTAAAATGCTCAAGAAAAATTGTAGAGGTTAATANCTTTGAGGTTAAATTGAAATAACTTACTAAGTATCAAATGCCAATTAACAAAAACCAAAAAAAACCAAAAAGTCACTGTATAATGACTTGTGTATACTGATGATGTAATTAATCACTTCTTGGTATAAAAATTGAGGTGAATTTCAAGACACAAGCTTGCTGTAAGCCACCTTCAACTTCTGTTAGGTTCTCACTTCTCAACATCAAAAAAGACCTATAACCCATTCATAGCACACAAACTTAACTGTCTGCTTTCATTTTCAGTTCTTTTTTTCGCGTTTCGTGATCTTACATCCTTACTTGCAAGCCCCCATCACCCAGCTCCGACTGGTCAACCCCGTCTCAGGGGAGAATACCATAGTTAACAATGCTCTATGAGTCAAGACAGAACACGAGTCACATTCAAATTAACAAGGATTTCACTGTATAATGACTTGTGTATACTAATAAACTACAAGAAAGACTCATATACTGTATAATTAAGCCGAGTCTCCAATTCCTTTTCCATTTTCCTCTCTGTTAACTTTTTCCATGACAAGTATTACCTTACTTCTACTTTGGATATTATATGGTGCACAATGTAGATATTTTGCATGGCATCATGTACCCATCCAACTAGTTGTCTCTGAGATAACTATACCAATGGAGTCTCGGCGATTGGTGGAGAAATCTGAAGCCCCAATCTCGATGTCCATCCTTTTCGCTGCCTATAGGCCTCAACTGCTTGCAATCGAAGTCTTTCTTTTGAAGCATCATGTGCATTATTCTTGAATGCCTTCATAATGAGAACACAAGTACGTTTTACCATATGAATATCAGTGTATACAAGGTCAATGTCATAAGCATAGGCAAAGTTCATGCCGATGCGAGTGTGTATAATACAGTATAAAACTATCCAGATGTAACTTTGGTACTACAAGCTTAGGTGGAGCTTCAACGACTTCACCAAAATTTATTTCTTCACGGCTAGGAAAATCCATGTGTTCATCAATATTGCCCTTTTTGTGTTTCTTTTTCATTTCTGCCAAACGCCTGCATACATCCAAATTAAAACCATTCGGTAACAACCTGTAGACAATGCAATGCCTGAAACCAGTCCCCCACCTCTCGGAACAAAACAAAAAAGAGAAATGGAACATGTCACAAATCGCCATGTAGAACTTCGGCCGCTTCCAGAACTTCTTGGGCACTCTTGTTAGGCATCAACTCTCCTAATTTCGCCCATATATCAGATTGAAGTTCCACTATACGTTCACTGGAAGGGTTAAGACCTGGAAAGTCCTCAATCTGAGTCCTCTCTCATCCAAGCAGCTGAAGAAAAGCAAGAGTGAAACTACGAGCTGAGTATATATGTGAAATCCTAATTACATTTGCTTCAGCAAAGAAAGGTTAATTTGGGTGAATCCTTTTTCATTTGATTACAACACAGAAGTTGCTCGATTACCCATATTTGCTTATAAAATTTGAAATTGAAAGGANATAAAACTATCCAAATGTAACTTTGGTACTACAAGCTTAGGTGGAGCTTCAACGACTTCACCAAATTTTATTTCTTCACGGCCAGGAAAATCCATGTGTTCATCAGTATTGCCCTTTTTGTGTTTCTTTTTCATTTCTGTCAAACGCCTGCATACATCCAAATTAAAACCATTCGGTAACAACCAGTAGACAATGCAATGCCTGAAACCAGTCCCCCACCTCTCGGAACAAAAAAAAAGCTAAAAAAAAAAAAAGAGAAATGAAACATGTCACAAAATGAGTATATATGTGAAATCCTAATTACATTTGCTTCAGCAAAGAAAGGTTAATTTGGGTGAATCCTTTCTCATTTGATGCTCGATTACCCATATTTGCTTATAAAATTTGAAATTGAAAGGAATAAAGTGCGCACATACACATAGACAATAGGACAATGATCAACTACTTGTTACGTCAAGGAGTAGAAAGTTATTTGAAAATAATACCTCAACTGCTTCTTAGTAATAGGAGAAACAATCAAATAATTTATAAAACTAGAGAAAACAGGTAATGGTGATCAAACGTTAGTCGCTAAATTAGCACTGAATTTGATTTGAGTCAAAGTTGTCATGGAATAACCCCATGCCCAGTGATCTTAGTCATTCTTTGATAGCATACATTGTTTGTTAATGGCTTTTGGTCCAGGAACACTCCTATGAACTTAAAGCTCCATAACCGTGACGTAGCAGATTTGACTCCCTTGAATACCCCGGATTAAAATGCATAACCCTTTTCCCTCGTGAAATAGAGTTGGGTTAGTTGTTCTCTTAAACAAGATATGTGGCATTAACATTTAAGATTGACATAAAACAATGACTCTGCCTCTATTTCAACTCTCATGATATTATAGAAAAGTTTATTTCAAGTAAATGTTACTACTATCTCTAAAAGCCAGGAAAGTAAAAGAGGGTTTTTTTGGCTGAGGCATCAGTTCTAACTGTTTCTTTCGCTCTTTTCTCTTTGAACTAGTAATGCCCAGTTCAGCTGTATCAAACCGAAGGTCTTCACTTCCTTTCTTTTTCTCTTTTTATTTCTCTTCTGATGTGCATTACTTTGTTCTGCTCTGTCGTCTTTCCGTTTGTTACCTGCATTTATAGCTTGAACTTGATCTTTTGAATGTATTTTCTGCTTAGGGACACATATAAGTCCAAAGTTAGAACACCTAATATAATACACATAATGCATTTACATAGAAGGGAGAAAACACAAAAAACCATTGGAGCTCATAGTAGAACAAACAAAAGGGAAGGAGAAAGAACTCGAGTTTCTTTGCTTAATGATTCACAACAATATGGAAGTTACTCTAGACAAGAGAGAGCAAAAGTATAAGAATCTATAATGACAAAGAGTCAAAGACCATATTGGAACAAGAGATAGTGAAAAGATCACTGACATTGAAAAATGTGCAACAATAGCATACAAAAGCATTGCCATTGTTTTGGTCAAAATGGAGACTAACAGAAAATTCTTGAGACACTTCAAGTATACTTTTATTTATTTATTTATTGACAAGTTGAAATTGAATTTATTTTTATTAACTTAATTATTCCATATATGTAACAGGGAACCCCCTACCCCACCCCATGTCACCCCCACCCCCAAACAAGACATATAGAAAAGTAGGAAGCTTACATAAATATGATTCTCAAGACAGAGCATCTAATTAATTATTCTAGAGATATATAGAGATTGTATTTTGTTCAGTAAAACCTTAAGAAAGTATGATTATACTCTTCTAGCACATGTAATAGCTACATAGAACACTATTTTTCCTGCATAAAGGGGCTGTAAAATCCCTCTAACATTCTTTACCTTATAGAAGAAGACAAGTTAAATATACGCTATTGGAGCTGGAATTACCGCGGCTGTTGGCACGTGCCCACCAATGGATCCTCGTTAAGGGATTTAGATTGTACTCATTCCAATTACCAGACTCATAGAGCCTGGTATTGTTATTAATTGTCACTACCTCCCCGTGTCAGGGTTGGGTAATTTGCGCGCCTGCTGCCTTCTTTAGATGTGGTAGTCGTTTCTCAGGCTTCCTCTTCGGAATCGAACCCTAATTCTCCGTCACCCGTCACTACCATGGTAGGCCACTATCCTACCATTGAAAGTTGATAGGGCAGAAATTTGAGTGATGTGTCGCCGGCACAATGGTTGTGCGATCCGTTGAGTTATCATGAATCATTACAGCAATGGGCAGAGCCCATGTCAACCTTTTATCTAATAAATGCATCCCTTTCATAAATCGGGGTTTGTTGCACGTATTATCTCTAGAATTACTACGGTTATCCGAGTAGTAGATACCATCAAACAAACTATAACTGATTTAATGAGTCATTCACAGTTTCAGGGTCTTATTTTGTTCATACTTACACATGCATGGCTTAATTTTTGAGACAAGCATATGACTACTGGCAAGATCAATCAGGTAGCATTACTCAACGACGTCGCGCGCCGCATAAGTCCAACGCACCCGTTCAGGCACGGTCGGGTCCAAGGCGAGCGTGACTGTCATTCACAAGGAGCATTTGTTTTTGGCAGATAGGAGCCAGTGAAGGCCTCATGCCCACTGCGTCTACAGAATCCGAGAATTCGAGCCACCGCTCGCAGACCACGGCATTGCACGAAGAAGCAAGGAAGGTGTGGGACACGAGAGCGGCTTTTGGGTTCACCCCGCACATGGAATGCAAGGGGAGAAAAGTGACCGATTGCACGTGAGTAATGCCTACGCATTAGGTATGCAACACAGGAGATCGACATCTGACAAGCCTAGATTGCTCTTGATCCGCGATCGAGATGGCATGCGGGTTAGGACGTCGCTGCTCGAAGCAAGGATCCAACCTAACCACACAAGTCGAACACCACTCATGCGCCGTACGTGAATTGCTTCGTCGATGCACACCCAATACCCGCCCCAACGCCCAACATTAGATGTCGTGCGCCGACGTCGATGCCTTCGTTACAAGGCCAATGCAATCCCCGCCATAGCGCGCCTCCGTCGAAGTGAGAATTTAATCATTGTAAAGGTGTTGAAGGCAGATTGGAGTTCTTGCACAGGCACCACCCACGGTGGCCTATCGATAGCGTTTGGCCGTACATGGCCTTATGTGTCCCATGCGTGCAGCGCCCAGAGTTATCCGTAACAGGAGCTCTAGAACTCGCCACTCGCCCGAAAGCACTGTCGTTTCCACACCAAACACATATAGACTGGCTGAGATAAATGCCCTCGGCGGCGCACAATCGCCCTATGAGCCGTCACCGTTGTGTTTTTGTAGGAGCCCAACAATGTAGCACGGACAAGCCATGCATGCAATCAAACTCCTACGCATCACGCCCACTAAGCCCACAAGACACCCATGATGTCCATCTGTCGTCGCCTCAATCTGCCTCCAACACCTCTACCCCCCTTATATATGCTTAAAAAAGAAAAACCCATGTGACATGAGTAGGCATCGTTTTTCCAGAGAATCATAATGAACATGTACAACCCAAATATGCACGTTCTAAGGTACAACCACACATTAGCTTCCACAAATGACTTTTATATATATAAAAAATACATATAGTATCAATTGAGAATTTAGAAATGTGTGAAATGCAGCTGATAAATGTCAAATTTAATATATAAATCTCCTTGAATTGATCATCGATATTTCTTTAATTGATAATGTATTTCATATCTCAACCATTAATATATAAGACTTGATTTGTTAAACTACTCGACGAGCATATAATCAACGTATTTCATACTCCGATGAATTAGCCTTTACATGTCATTATTGTCTACGATGTGATCACTACACTTGACATCCATTCAAGATCGAACATAAAAATCTTGATAGAACTTGTTTTGTACAATACTTTACGATGTTCTATTGTCTATTTCATAAAACGAGATAAGACATTGAAGGTTATACATATAAATAATTAAACAATTAATTATAAATCTAAAATTTAATTAATTATTATCATGACATTTCTACGAGTATCATCATGCATTTCATACTCGAATGGATTATATGTTAGTTCTTCACCTCTACATCATTACATGAGGTATTAAGTTCATGATTTGACGACAGACTGATAAAATTTGTACATTACTCTAGAAATATAAGTATAATTATCTCCTAATTCATATCAACACTCTAATTATGGATTATTGATGTTTTTTTTTATTTATTCCACGAATTCTAACTTTTTATTTATAAAAGAATACAAATTTGTTACACTTTTTGAAACAATTAATTGTAGGTGTAAAATAAAAATTTAGTATTATGCACAATAGCAAAATTATGATTAATAAGAATATTTTAAACAAATCGACCTCCGGATGTCGCTTTATTTAAAAGTAATTAGATTAAATAAAAAATACCGACCTCATGAGGTCGGTATCACATTAACTTTTAAGATAAATAAAAAGTAATCATGTTAATTAAATAATACTGACATTAGGAAGTCGGTATTTTATATTAATTTATTTTTTAACTTATATAAAACCGTCATCCGAAGACGATTTATTTAAAGTTAATTGAAAATATTAATTTATTAAATTTTATATATATATATATATATATTAGTGAAAATTAATTTAATTACATACTATTTAATTTTACCGACTTTCGAAAGTCGGTATTATAATTTTTTTTGTTTTTTATTTTACGCAAAATTGTCCTTTGGAAGACATTTAAATAAAATTAATTCAAAATAATTCTCGATTTTTTTTTTATATTTAATTGATTAAAAATAAATACTTTTATTTATTTATTTATTTATTTAATACCGACATCAAGATTTCAGTTTTTATTGTAATTCATTTTTTTAGGGAAAAATTCCGACCTCCTAGGTCGGTATTTGGTTTTCCCGCTTTATTTTGCATAAAAACCAACTCCTTGTAGTCGGTTTTCTAATTTTTTTTATGTTTTATTCTTTTTAACAATATCGACCTCCGGAGTATGGAAATTACCGACATTCATTTGAGGTCGATTATTTTTAGGTCGGTATTCACTGTTTTTTAGTAGTGAAAGGAAGTAGGACATATACGTTTGACTAAAAAAATTATTCACTTTTTTGAAATAATGTTTTTTCACTTTATTTGAAAATAAGTGTTTGATCAACCCATGAAAATTTTAAATTTTAAATTTTAAAAATAACTTATATTTAACATAAAAAAAAATTCAACCCACTATTCACTTTTAACTTGTATTTGAGTAATTCAAGCAAAAACATTATTTCAAATATTCTTTGCAAAGTGTATAATTAAATATAACTCAATAAATTCCAAATAATTTTTTTTCTAAAATGTTAAAATCTTTGAAATTTCGTATGATATTTTTCTATTTTTAATCAAATAATTTAGGATCGAGCCCAAAAAATTAAATATATCTTTGATAAGAAGCGTTTTATTTTCAAACTGACGTCTTTAGGCATGAGTTCTAACTAGCGAAAACCAAAAACAAATATCAAACATTAAGGAAAAAAAATAAGATTTGACAACAATGAATAATAATCTACTTCTTTGTTTACTTTATTTGGTACATTCATGTAGTTTGATCAAAACAAAATATGTTTATATATATATATATATCTCTTATTTATTAATCAACATTTAGTGAAGAAATTTTCTATATGGCTAAACTTAATGGAAGTAACATTTTTACAAGTTCGTTTGATTTGGTTATTTAAATGTGGTGTCTTTAGTAAGCTTTGAGGTTAACTTGAAATAACTTACTAAGTATCAAATGCCAATTAACAAAAATCAATGATACTTAATATTTCAAGTGTTCATTTTTATTTATCCATTATATCAAAATACTCATTTTTACTTGTCCAATTTAAAATTTTAAGAGATAATTCACCATTTTATACTTATTATAGCCCTATTATTAATGCTTTTATATTGTCAAGTACTAAATCAACTTACAAGCAAGCACATATCTGAAAAGGCCATAATTTGACGAAGCTTAGAGGGAATGACATCAATAGAAGAGGTGTTGGGTGGGGGAGGAAGTCTAGTAGTGTCTTCATGAGTTGCTCTATAATTCTTCTCTCTTCTCTTCTTCCCTTTCGCTCCCATTTTTGCTTCTTCTTCTTATTCTTCTCTGTGTTGACTCTGTAATTCGTTAAACCCTAGCACTCTCCTTACAACGTTGAAGTAGGAAGCATTAAATACAAATAATCAGTTTCACGCATGGGTACAATCCTAAACTATGCTTCTAAAGAAGATCTTCATCCTTCATTTCTTGTCATCTGCGAATGTCCACACTTTTGGATGAAATAGCAGCTTGTAGAGCTCCTTCTTCGACTAGACCAAACTATTAAACTCTCTACCCCAAGAAACAATGGTTTGCCAAACGACGTATACATCATTTACATAAACACATAACTACATAAGTATGGTTGTCTTTTTATTGACCAATGGGCCAAATAGACACAAAGTAGGCTTCTAATGGTCCCAACACGCCTTGGGTGTTGGGTCATCTTAGTTCAAATACGCTAAATTAAGGAATTTGATTTTGCTCTACGCTAGTTGACTAAGAGTGACTTTTGAAAGACCGGAAACTCAAGCAGACAACTTAGGCTGGAATTATGACAACCACTGAACGCATGATAAACCAATAAATTGTCAGTCATTCTGAAAATGGCTAAGTATAAAAAAAAAGACCAGTTGCGGAATCGCAAAACCTTTCTTTAATATACTGCATTTAATGTCTTGGTGATAGAACATGCCATGACTGCAAAATAACAGTTAATAGCAATTTAAACAAGTAAAGCATAGATAAAACAATTCAGCAATTATCAACAAAAAGTCAAATAGTCAAATCATTATGGTTAGAACTAAATTAAATTTCCAACAGAGTCGTCATTTCTGTTTTATCGAAATGTAAAAGAAAGACTTTAATTTTCAAAAACTTAAGTTTTAAAGAAAAATCGATTTTCAAAGAGAGTCGCAAGTTAATTTTTTGAAAGAAATTAAGAAAACTTATTAAATTTTCAAAAGATATCCTCTTTTGTGTCTAAGAACGTGTAAGAAGATTTTGTTGTGAATAGACTATCCGAAGTTAGACGCCACACGATTTTATCATCAATGGAGCTCGTTCTAGGGACATACGTATTTTGTATAGAAAAAAACTGAGGGACTGGGGTAAGGAGAAGGATAATCTATTAAAATTCCAAATCCCATTGATGAAAAGGTCTTTGATCTTAATATTTTCCTCGTCTCGATTTAGAGGATCTTGAATACAACTTCTAATGCTATTTATGAAAAGGTATCCAAATATTGTGCCAAATGTTAACTAAACAACCATTATTGAAGATCTATGAGGTAGCTTTGTTACAAGTTTCCATCCATTAAGGATACACTTATAGGTGGATGATGAATTAACTCTAGGGGATCTGTTTGGTTGAAGTCTATATTAATTAGTAGGCAATAAGGTTATTATTCTTTTTGTAATAGTGGTGTTGCATAACATGAGTCAATCCTAATTCATTGCCCATTGTACCAATCTTGTTACATTTAGATAGGTATGCTGAGAGTAAAAAAAGAGAGTTGTTTAAAATCTAGAGCTCCTCTCACCAAAAGGATTATCATAGAGAGAACAGAACAAAATTCTATTAAAAATAAATGAGGATTCTTGAAAAATCAACTAGAAAACTCAAAACAGTCACAAATATTTCAACACTGACAAATCCACAATCCATGACGAAAAAAATGAGTTCGAATTGCCAGCACTAATGACAACCGAGTCTCACCTATCAATCCCCTGAATTATTCGGTTCCGGTAAATTCGTTCGACTACTCATGAGAGGGTGTATCATCAATATATCTCATTGTATATTTTATGAAGCAGAATGTTGTCTAGCTCGAAACAAAGACTAAAACTTTAATAAACACAACTAAATTCTCTTCAAGCTTTCTCGGCTCAAAGAGACCATTATTGAGCTACCTATTTGGAAGAAAAATATGGATTTCAAGAGAAAGTACTGCATCCATATTATTATTTTGATGAGAAAATTTAATACAAGAATTATTGCAATTATTCATTTCTATTGTGCATAGAATACAAGCATACAATTGTGTATTGGAGAAGTGCAACAAGCTCAAGAACTTCCATTATCCTTGCCGAGGAATAGAACAGAACACTATTTCAATGTCTCCTCCGGACTAGTAACTGGAAAAAGAGAAAATGAAACAAATAGCAGGTAATGTGATTCCCCTAGTAATTATGCAAGAGAACAACTATTCAAACATCAAAAGAATTAAGTTTTAGGCGGACCTATGTGACCAACAATTCTCTCAGACTCGTAGATCTCATGGTCATTTCCTCCCTGTTCAATAAAAAACATGACGCTTATATCAATCCAGACATGAAAAGAAAGCTTCAAGCACATCAGTGACTAAAGATTACCTTGTATGTTTTGTCTTCGAAAAAGTGAATTTCATTAAATTATTCAAGGTATCTCAAACAATAAGTCTTGTCCAAACCTTGGGGGAAAACCTGTCATGACCAAGAATCCCCAAATCATCTGTCAATAATATACTTAAAACGTTCAGCGGTCAATGAGCACAAGAAAAAGGCTTAAAGATGCTTACATTGAAACTAATTTGACATGGAATGGAGAAGATGAGTTAAGAATGTGCAAACTTTTCTCTGAGCATTGATACCAAAGTTTCGCATATGTTCAACCTAATTATAGTTTCAAGTGTCTTTAAATCACGGAGAAAAAAAATTCTATTAGAGGTACATTACTGCAAAACATATATGCAATACTAGAACAATTATCTATACATTGTCATACTTTTCAAATTCATCCTTGTCTTCCTGACTACAATTCCTCCCATTAGGCGATACGTTTAGCATGCCACTTCTAAACTCAATGAATGTTCCTTTGCAAAGAAGAATGATTAAGAAATTTGCCACAACGAAGCAGAAAATTCAACCTTTAATCTACATTTGCTTGGATCCTTCAAAAATGTTGTCTGGTGTGTGTCAGGTCCTCCAAAAAAAAAACAATTTTTGACGGAAGACTGGCATGGGTGCGGCGACATTTTTGGAGGATCCAAGCAACACAGACTTTGATATGCTCACCTCTTTATTGAAATATCCAAGTCAGCAATGTAATGGAGAGTAAACTTAACAAATTCCTGCATATCATTTGCATCCCATCAAGATATTTCTTGGCAATCTACATATAAACTCATTTCTACTTTAATTGGGTGAACCTAACTATAAACATTAAGTCTCACCCTATTATACGCAACATACACACACAATTAACTCTTCATGGAATGTGTAATAACCTGATTTCCAGATTTTCGTAAACTATCAAAAACATTGCTTCGAAACTTAGGAAAGAATCCTTGAGAGGAAAAATAATAAAAGAGAGAGAAAAGGAAAAAGGAGTATAGCAGAAGAATCATCTACCTTTCTAAGTTCTTGAATGAATTTCAACATTTGTGGAGTAGATTCTTGAATTTTGTTGCAAATTATTCAAAGAAGAAAAATCAATATTGTTATGGGGGTGATTAAATGTCACTATTGGTAACACCACAAGAAAATAGATTTTTAACGACCACTTCTTAACGAAGGGATACACATACGGTTGTTATAAGTGTACTTACAGCGACCAAATAAATTATCAGTCGCTAAAAGTCAATTTTCAACTTAACTACATTAAAAAGGGTGTAAACGACCACTTCTTAACGAAGGGATACACATACGGTCGTTATAAGTGTACTTATAGCGACCAAATAAATTATCAGTCGCCAAAAGTCAATTTTCAACTAAACTACATTAAAAGGGTTATACCTCGTAGTTAAAGATTAAATTAACAAAAACAATTACTGGTTGATTTCTTTCTCTTCCCAAACACTTCTTTCAACACCAGAAAAGAAAAAGGTAACCCTACAAGCCGAAAACATTTGAGCCATGTTGTGGTATTTCACTGTGATTTTTGGCTTTTATAGACCTCCAGTGAATCGGTATTGCATTATCTCTTCCTCATCAAGGTAATTTTATAGACCTCTACTAGAAGTTTCTTTGTACGGTACTAATTTTTGTATTTGTAGAATTTTCTCAAAAACTTAGACCTAGTTAAAAGTATCAATTTACATATTATCCATTTTTGTTTCATTGCTAAGAAATTATTCTCAATTTCCGCAACACCTCTCAGTACTCTTTATCTCAGAAAAGGTATCAAACTTTTGTGGAACTGAAGCTTAAATTAAGAAGAACTGATATTCTAAGAAGAACATACTGAATGTGAGTTTAGCTATGTATATTTCTGGGTTGAATTGAATTGCACAAGCAGATGGGTGGTAAGTACATGTAGGTAAGTATTCATGAGTTTTTATGGGTAAATTAGTTATTCCATCAAATTTGTTTATTTATTGGTACACTTAGTTGCTTATTCTTGGCTAAAGATTTGAAGGTTCACTGTATTTCAGATTCTTCGATTTGTAGGATGTAGAAGATATTGAGGAAGAGGAGTTTGGGTTTTCGAAAAACTATTTTCTTGCTAAAGAATTGGGATTTTCAAGGAAAATTCTCCTCAGAAGATCTTAGAATTCAATCTCACTAACGAGGAGATAATAAGAGAGGTATCAACTAATATTGATCTCTAACATGAGAAAGAAGTTAAGGATTTGATTAGTAGCTACAAAAGTTTGTACTCAAAATGGCTTTTCGTGCTAAGGTCTGGTATTACACTCTTTGTGTATGGCTTTGGATCAAGAAAACTTTAGGGTGTATTTGGTATGAAGGAAAATGTTTTCATGGAAAACAAGTGGATTTTTGACTTATTTTCTGATGTTTGGTTGGTGAGTAGAAAATATTTTTCCAAAAAGATTTTTAGTGTTTGATTTATGCATGAAAAATGTTTCTGAGCAATATCTTTTATTTTTACTAGAGTAGAAAATAATTTTTAAAAATAAACTTATATTTTTTTGGGGGGTGGGGGGTTGGGAGGGCTGGTAGGGGGGGGATCGAGGGTAGAGGTGAAAAAATAAAAATATGAAGTTGAAAATATTTTTTAAAAACAAAGTTAATTTTTTTGGTGGGTGATGGGGGGAGGGGTGGGGGATCTAGGGTAGGGGTTAAAAAATAAAATTTTGAAGTTGAAAATATCTTTTAATTTTTTTCCTTGGTCTGAGGAGGCTGTCAATACTTGAAACATCAATAAGTTTGTCGTATTTCTATGCATAATTTACAGTACTGCCGAATGTATCATTAAAAATTTTCTTGGTACAAACAACCTATTGCTCTTTACTAGTAACGACAAACTTCTATGCATAACATATTGAACTTGATTGGGGTGATTATTGCTCCGAGATTTTCTTAATAGGACCTACAAGCTTGTAACCACCTTCCATAACATTTAATAATTTTTGGAGTATCTGGCAGAATGCATGGGTGCGCTGACATTTTCAGAGGATCCAAGCAACATAGACTCTGATATGTTCTCCTCTTTATTGGAATATCCAAGTCAACAATATAATCTAGGGCAAAGTTAATAAATTCATGCGTATCATTTGCATCCCATCAAGATATTTCTTAGACATCTACATATAAACTCATTACTACTTCAATTGGGTGAACCTAACTATAAACATTAAGTCTCACCCAATTATACGCAACATACACACACAATTAACTCGTCATGGAATGTGTAATAACTTGGTTTTCAAATTTTCATAAACTATCATAAACATTGCTTTGAAACTTACGAAATACCACGTTAGTGCAATTTTTCAAAAAAGTACAAATTACATAGTAATCTCTCTTTTTTGCTCTTAGGCAAATTATCCTTCACCTTATAGATAAAGATATCATGCATAGACTAATTTATCACTTCAACGAAATTATTTTCTGTGAGTTAAACAACAAATAATTAGAAGGATCACTAAGCCTTTATCGAACTGCACTTGGTTGGGTATGCTCCCCTCTTTGCAATATAACAAAAATAAAATATTTCCTCACAAAATAAGAAAAACGCATTGACTAACCTTAAGCTTCTCGTCCGCAAGATATAACTTCAAGCTCACCACGCAGACCAGGAGTCATGTAATTTCAAAACAAATCACCCTACCGAAGATTTTGTTTTGTCACAAAGTGAATATGCACTCACAAGCAATATTATAGAGATATGATATCAAATTCTAGTCATTAAAATTACATGTTTCCCAATAAGCTTGCCATCTTTATGTGCTACAAGGCTATTTTCAGTGAAAACATAATCATAGTCATTTATGACTGCATCACAAATATTAGAAAGATCAAAATGTTATCATTCTCAAGAAATTCTTTTAGATAGGTTAGTTAATTGCCACATACTGGGAACCAAGGGACATGCATGACCTCAAAGATTGTTTAACACTAATATTGGGGGAAAAAAAGGTACATTTCAACAGCTAACATGGAGCTATAACCATAAGACTATGTATGCCTTTCTAGTGGAAAGGCCCTCTCATTTTTCAAATCAAAACACAGTTCAGTGCTCGTGGCTAATGAACTAATAGTTTTACACTGTTACTCTTGCTTAATAATCCAAGGAATTTCAGATACTGACCTAGAAACATGGGCTCTAATAATTTGATGTAGCACCTTTCATTATCCCAACTCCAAGTTTAGTATATATGCTAGTTAAGCTAACTTGTATTGCCAAGCTGTTCTAATATCTTGAAAAGGTCAGAACCTCCAACAACTCCAACAGTAACAACCTGCAGGTTGACAAAATTGTTAAGACAAAGAATGCTTAAGAGGAAAAAAATGTATATGTGGAAAAGAAAGAGAAGGAAAAAGGAGTATAGCAAAAGAATCATCTACCTTTCTAAGTTCCTGCATGAATTCCAACATTTGTGGAGTAGATTCTTGAAATTTTGATGCAAATTACCCAAAGAAGAAAAATCAACATCGTTATGGGGGTGATTAAATGTCACTACTGGTAAATTAACTGTAAAATTAAATGAATAATAAGAATAAGAACAATAAAAAATTATGACAATATTTTGAAAATAAATGTACAAGCTAGCAAGAATATACTGAATCATTCGACGGAACCTCAATCTCAAACAGGTTGGATTCAGCTACTAATTATACAAATCATCTATACCATTCTGCTTTATTCAAGCCCATCAAGGATGCAATTGCCCATAAAGTCAAATTAATCTACAGTAAGGGTGTTTTCAATATGGATCTGATTTTCTCATGTTCCTTAGGTAAAAAAAATTTGAAACATATTTTCTTTAGAAACACAAGTTCCTTAAAAATGAGGAAAATGAATTGTCTAATGGACGTAGGGAAAACAAGTTCTAGAATTAGCATTGCACATTGATTTGTCCTCCAACACACCTTATCATCATCCCACCTCTGTACCCATATCCCACGACACCACCCACATCCCCATGTTGCTTTGATTATATACAAATACTTTCAGAATAGTATTTTTTACTGGCATTCCGAACACACCCTTAGTAATAGAAACAAAGGGAACAAACAAACTAAAGCAGCAAATACAACTAGGAGCAATCATACTATACCTTCATGGGTGTTGTAAGAGTTTCATCAACATCAAACAGAACAATTAAACCAGCTTTTCTTGCAACCATTTTTATCTTTCTATACTTTTCACCAACTCTTGACTACATTCAACGGCCAAACATTCACCCTTATCAGCTACACTTGATAAAATCAAAATAAAATCCAATACAAAAGTTCAAAAAGATGAAATGAAACAAATCAAATTATAGAATTGCAATATATAGTTGTACTAATTTGTACAACACAATGGGCGGTGGCACTTTGCGTAGTCACTAGAAAGAAGTATTCAACAAGACGACAAAATGAAGCAAAATCAGTTAGAGAAAATGCAAAATTTACACAGATTGAAGAAGAAAAGACGTGTAAGTGAGCAATTTTACACCACTTGCATTCATTGGCTTACCTCAGCAAAAAATGGCTGGGAGAATTGAACGCAGATCTAAGATTGAATGTGGATATTGGTATTTGAGGGGTGGTTGTGTTCTTCTCACTCAAAGGCTTCCCACTTGAGTTTTGTGATCTATGTCCCAATTTCTATTGACACTATGTGGTTGATGTTGAAATTTGGTAGAGTCTCTTTACTTTTTTTCTTTTTAGTCTAAAAATATTCTATAGTATTTAATTTTCTTTCAAGTCTAGGATTTACATTAATTGCAAAATATTTAATTTACTTTTTAGTTTAGTATCTAGAAGGAAAATAATATATTTTATTCTCCTTAATTATTTATAAATAGCGATGTATTCTTCTATTGAATCAATACAAGAATCAATACAAAGAATTATCATTCATTCTCTCTTTAATTTTTCTTTGTAGTTTCTTTCATTCCTAACATTGGTATCAGAGCCTTCCATTGATCTTAATGAATCTGTGAGTTCATTGAAGAAGAACTTTCAACCACTTTTAATTTGTATCTATTTTCAACCCAATTTTAACCCGTGCTTTTATTTTTAATGATGGGGCTACTTTTAACCAAATTTTAATATATACTATTTTAAACCTTATTTTCAAACCATGTCAAGCAATATTCTTTCTTCCAATGCCCTACAAACCTTTAATGGTGAAAATTATCAAATTTGGACAGTTAAGATGAAGTCTTATCTTGAGGCTTATGATTTGTGGGAAGCTGTAATGGAAGGCAAACCCATACAACATCTCTCTGAAAAATCTTCTTATGCTGAAATCAAACTTCACTCAGAAGAGAAAATCAAAAAATACAAACCCAAAATTGTAATTCAAAATTCAGTTACAGATTTAATCTTCTCTAAAATCATTGCATGTGAGACAACAAAATAAGCTTGGGAAAGACTTGAGAAGGAGTACTGAGGAAGTGAACGAGGCAGACATAATCAAATTTTGAATTTGAAAAGAGATTTGAATCTCTTAGGATGCAAGAGAGTGAGATTATCATTAATTATTATGACATAATTTCTTTGATTGTCAACAAAATTAGGTTGCTTGGTGAGAATTTTAAAGATAATAGAATAGTTAAAAAGATTCTTGTGACTATTCTTGAGAGATTTGAGTCTAAAATCTCTGCTTTGGAATAGTCTAAAGATCTCTCTACCATCTCTCTTGTATAATTGATAAGTGCTCTTGAAGCACAAGAACAAAGAAGAGCTTTCAGACAAGATAAAGTTGTTGAAGGTATCTTTTATGAAAAATGTAAAAAAAAAGTTGATTATCCTCCTTGCAAATATTGCAAAAAGAAAACACACTTGAAATTTTTTTGTTGGTGGAGATCTGATGCATTATGTGAAAGTTGCAAACAAACAGGTCATGTTACAAAATTGTGCAAGTTCAAATACACTCAAGATAAATCGCAGGCTCTATTAGTAGAAGAAGAATGTGATGATGAATTCTATTAATTGCCATAATAAAATGTCATGACCCATGGGTACACCCTAGATGTAACATGACGTACTAGACCCCGAAAGGGCCTAACACAAGCCACTTAGCATATCATAACATAAAGTAAATAGAAATGATGCGGGAATTTTAAAGCTTTTTCCGTACAATTGAAGTCTTTTATAAAAGCAAGAGGAAGTCTATAACACTTTGTCTCAAACCATCTAATACGTGAAACTCTTTGGGACGCAACCCATACAAAAGTCTAAAACATAAAAGAAAGACATAAAAGAAAGGTGATCAAATCCTCGATGCTATGAGGACTCACCCAATCTTCAACTCCTTGCTCTACTAGGAACCTAGCCACGGGAATGGAACTCAATATCTCCAGACCCTACATTTGATAAGAATGTAGGCAAAAGTATGCGTTAGTACAAAATGTACAAAATATGATAGTTGGCATAACATCATAAGATCCTAACATAAGTGTTAGACAATATAAGACATAAGCCATGAGCATAAGAGATAATAACATAATCATAAGCATAATCTCCAACATAGATATAATATAAGCATTAGTCATCATAAGGCATGAACCTTTAACATAGGAGATACTTTATACTCATAGCATAGTCAATACTTAGTTCTTCATAGCATAAGAGAAACACTTCATTAAGTAGCTTCAAGTCATACTTGTGCAATGCATGGATAAGACCCCATAATCTCACCCACACTAAGTACCACTTTAGGCCATCATACGTACTTACCATCTTTTATCTCATCCATAGACAAGAGAATCTCTCACCTTTAGTCAATCATACAAGGAAGGCAACTATAGAACAATCCATCAAAACATACATCATATAAGAAAAACACTTCTTAGACAACCTCAAGTCATACTTATGCAATGCATGGAGAAGACCCCATAATCCCATCCATACTAAGTACCACTTAGGGTCATCACAATCATACTTCTTGGTTGGGGACTAGTCCCTCTCTTGAATCCTTGGAACACTATGAGACACTTCATTACGCATATCTTAGTTCCTCATTAATTTGAATCCAATGAGATACTACTTTAAGCATGTCTTAGTTTATTATTATCTTGAACACTATGAGATACTTCATTAAGCATGTCTTAGTTCATTATTGCTTTTGAACACTAGGAGATACCTCTTCAAGTATGTCTTAGTTCATTTTAGTCTTGAACACTATGAGATACTTCTTTAAACATGTCTTAGTTCCTTGGATACGAATATTGCTACTAGAAATCCGGACTTCACTAGGTGAAGGCTTCCATCTCATGTGACCTACTTTGGGAAAACCCGGACCCTACTATGTGAGAGTTCCCCCTTTTACTTTGGAAGCCCGGACTCAACTAGGTGTGAACTTCCTTTATTTTGGAAGCCCGGACCCAACTATGTGTGTGCCTCCACCTCATTGTCAATATCCATTCGGGGCCAAGCATACACCCCCTTAGACTAGTTATTAAGCCTTATTTAACTCATGACTCATGAAGGGATGTCCTTGACAACCAATCCATGTTTCAAGTGATTCTATCACTTTATGCATTCAAACATTCTTAAGGTAGATAAGGTAGGTAAAGTTCTTCCACTACAATGATATCTACTAGTCTACCATTCTCATATAGGCTTCACTCTCAAAGCCATTACATACATAATACATCATATTAGATGTACTCTCAAAGCCCTAGTAATCAACACTCATGACTAAAAGCCTTACTCTCAAAGCTTTACTCCTTACAATCATTATACATACCTAGATTACAAGACATTCTAATCACATGCTTCATTCTTAAGTGATTCTAACCATATATCATCATAAAGGTTCAATCTCAAGCCTTACTAGTCATGATACATCATATACTTTTAATCTAATTCAATTCATGTCTGTATGCTTTCATTCTTAAATAATTACTATACACATCATCAATTCTTGAAGATCATCTCTAAGTCTTCAATTTCCCTCTTTAAAGGACAAATCCACATTACTTCAATTTCATCAATTATACTAGGGTTAAGCATAGAAAACATGTATTTTCATCATAATAACATGATTCACTACTAATTCAATCATAAACAATCAATATCCACTCAATTGGATTCATACTCGACATAACCCACATTATTGGGAGGAACCCTAACTTGAATTGGGAATTTCATCTTCAGAATTGGGGGAATTCTAGGGGACTCCATAGATGGAAGAATCCATGGATGAATACGTTATCATATCTTGGTTAAAAAAACCTCACAAAGCTTGGAAGATTTGAGACTCGACCTAGCTTGAACCCTCTTCTTCTTTTTCAAATTCTAGAGAGAAATATTTGAGAGGAAGAACTTTGGGATTCTTTTAGATTCTAGGGAGAATGACTTAATTTGGAGAATATAAAGCTTAAATACTTTTCTAGGTTAGGGGTAAAGTGACTTAGTATCTAATTAATAAAATATCAAAAGACCTTAAGACCCCAACTTAAAAATTTGCAGAACTTCACGTTAAAGCTCGCCAAGTGGACCTTTGGCACCGCCTAAATTTCCAGCAGCTCCCTTGGTGGAGCAGAGCACTAGGCGATGGGGAAGGAAGCTTGGCGATGCACCTATTGGTTGGCGAGCCCCAACCTGGCTCGCCCAAAATTCCAGTATCTTGGGCCTTGGAGGCAGCCCCTTAGGCGAAGGGGGTTTCACTTGGCTAATCGCCAAATCACTTGGATGATGGATCCTCACTTCGCCAAGTTGAAAAGGATGGAGATGTTCTCTTTAACAAAATCCTAAGTGGCATAGGCCCTTGCCCTCTTCCATGGCTTGCTACCCCACACATTTAGCCCTAGCTTAGCTTACTAGATTCCGGGGTGTTACACAAAAGCAAGGAGAAGATATTTTTCAAGAATAATTAAGTGTTCAAACTCAAGTTAGATACACCAACTTGAGTTTGAGAGGGGATGTTGAAATTTGGTAGATTCTTTTTACTTTTTTTTTCCTTTTAGTCTAAAAATATTTTATAGTATTTAATTTCCTTTCAAGTCTAGGGTTTACATTAATTGCAAAATATTTAATTTATTTTTTAGTTTATATCTAGAAGGAAAATAATATATTTTATTCTCCTTAATTATTTATAAATAGTGATGTACTCTTTTATTTGAACAATGCAAGAATCAATACAAAGAGTTATCATTCATTCTCTCTTAAATTTTTCTTTCTAGTTTCTTCCATTCCATAACAATTGGTTGTGCCACGTATTTTTTTCTATAATATATCATATATTGTATTGTATTGTATTGTACTAAGTTTGAATAGGTTGAATCACTTTTCATGGTTACGTAAGGTGATGCTGATGATAAACCTACAAGAGAATAGGGTATGGAGTAAAGTATTATGAAAATATAAGGTAAAGGATAATTAGAGTTATTAAATACTCCTCCCGTTTCAAAATAATTGAATTGTTAAAACATTTTTCATATTTTAAGTTAACTTAATTATTCAATCTTCAAAACTACTTTTAAAGTATTCTTTCATTTGAATTTTCTATGTAATGAGATCAAAATCTTTTTATTGCTTGAATTATTCTAAAGAGTAATTTGACAATAATTAATAAAGGCAAAAATGAAAAGTAATATCTAATTTATGTCCTAGTCTTCTTTTTTTAAAAGGTGTGAAACACCCCAACAATTCAATTGTTTTGAAATGGACGGAATAATAAGCAAAACCAAAATGAGAAGAAAATATTAAGGTAATGAAACAATTAATATCAAATCAGTTGTTACACAAAATGATTTTTTTCCTTGTTACCTGATATGAATTCAAACGATATGATATAATAAAATTTAAATAACAATCAAAACAGACGTTACTACTAAACTAACAATACAATACAACTAATAACACCCATTTGTATAACTATACAGACTTTTGGGACCATTATTGTGAGAAAGGAAACAACAAATAAGACACACTTGAAGTTTCCAAGTTTTTGAATTATTGGGATTTGGGTATGGTCAATTTTAACCTTGAGCTTATGTGCATATTTTTCCTCAAGATGCTTCAAGGAGAAGTGGAGTGACCAAACAAATTTTGTTTTTTTCATATATTCATCTGAAATGACATGTTTTTCCTGGTATTTGTTAATATGCATATACCAAATCTATAACATGAGCACCCCCACCTCTTTACTACAGGAAGCTTAGATCTGCTATACCCAAACTTTTCCGGTTCACCCCAACATTCCCCACTTGTCTGATTGTTGCAGAGCAAGAACACTCAATCAGTGAGCTATTACGCACTCTTTCAAGAGTTGCTTCTTCTAGGCAAAGCTTCTAGCTGCAGTGGCAGAGCCATATGTATTCAAGGGATGTCAATTGATACCCCTTCATTGGAAAATTACACTTTGTAGTTAGGTAAAAAGTTCTTTTATATATATATACACTATACATCGACTCTCCTTGGCTTATTCACTAATTTATATTTTGACACTCCTAAGTAAAAATCCTGGCCACACCACTATCTAGCTATCACTTCACCCCTGTCTCATTTATCACTGGCAGTCGATAAGAATCTTGATAATCATATTAATAGTATTGGACTATTACCTCTCTCCAAACAAAAAAAAATTAAAAAAAAGCTTCATATTCATAAATTGGACTATTACTTCTATAAATACCGTTATATCCTATCTCAGTAAAAGAGTGGAATTTATCTTTTATTAATTAGAGGTTCCCAAACTCATGCAATTCCTGCACTGTCTACCACTAGTAGACTAAATAATTCCAAACTCAGCACTAAAACCAAATTGTACAACCGTACCACAAAATTTATCTCTACAAAGACAAGTACTATGAGAACCAACAACACACCAAGTGCAATCCCACAAAGTGGGGTCTGGAGAGGGTAAAGTGTACCTTACCTTATGGAGGTAGGGAGACTGTTTCGTAAAGAATGTCCGCTCAAGTGAAGCAAATCAAAGTAATAATGAAAAGGTAAAAAACAACAATGAAGAAAACATGACAACTAGTCGGAAAGCATGTCAGGACATTCATTCATGAAAGGTACCATAACATTACCAACACACTGCGATTACCTAAACATAGTAAACAACATATAGATAGCATATACCAAAAGCCACTAACTACATGAGTAAGGCTAAAATAAGAAGTACAAGGTCCCAACTTTCGATATGCAATTTTATAACTTGACATTAGCACTATCACCACTATCTCCTTTGTTCCTGTCTATATTATCCGATGAACCTTTCCCATCCCCTAAAACAATAAATAAGAAAACCCCACTTCGTAAGAAACATTGAAAACTATTACTTTCCACCAAAATTTCATGTACTAAATCAATTCACAAGCAAGCACATACCTGAAAAAGCCATAATTTGACGAAGCTTAGAGGGAATGACATCAATAGAAGAGGTGTTGGGTGGGGGAGGAAGTCTAGTAGTGCCTCCATGAGTTGCTCTGTAATTCTTCTCTCTTCTCTTCTTCCCTTTCCCTCCCATTTTCGTTTCTTCTTCTTCTTTGTGTCAACTCTGTAATTCGTTAAACCCTAGCACTCTCCTTACAACGTTGAAGCAGGAAGAATTAAATACAAATAGGTCCTCTTATTCTTTAAAAAAGTTAAATTGGACATACAAGTTTTTATAATTACAATTAAACCCTATACAATATAGACGAGAGTTTTTCTCATCCTTGCGAGTCGTTTTGTATGAGGTATAAAATATAATAAATTCAGGATATAACGCAGGATGATTAGAAGTATTTGTTAATCCTTGGATTATTTATCTCATCATTTTATAACTTACTCCTGAGATAAATTATTCCATATACATGATAAATTAACTTATCCTGGGATAACTAACTCTGGAATAACTTGTTTCCAACCAAATAATTTAATTAAACTCACATAATTTATCAGAAAAAGAGTTGTAGGGGTGTTTAAGAAAAATCAAATAGTTCACAATCAACTCAAATTAGAGTGGACGTTAGATTCTTCCGTTTGATTTCATTAAATTTTGGTTCACATTCAGTTCTTTGATATTTGGTGTTGAAAGTCTTGCAAAACCAAATGAGGCACATGTTTTATCGAAAAATAAAAGAAAGACTTTAATTTTTGAAAATCAATTTAACTTAAGTTTTAAAGAAAAATCAATTTTCAAAGAGAGTCGCCAATTAATTTTTTAAAAGAAATTAAAAAAGCTTATTAAATTTTCAAAAGATTTTAAAACAGAGAAAAAATCATTTGAAATCCAAAGGGGGTTCAGGGTTCAATTTACATTTTGAGAAGGTATTAGGCACTCGCAATGTCCGCTAATGTGCGGTTGACCGACAGCTTGACTAAAGGTTTGACTAATTGTAGAAAATATTAATTAAGTATAAATTAAAGAAAGCTATTTCAAATTGTCGTTTTGAAAGAAAAAGGGACAAGCTTGAAATAATTTTTCTAAGGAAATAATTATTCATATCAATAAATAACTAAGTAAATAAACAAATGATAAAAATATTTCAATTAAACATAAAAAGGGAAGAAAGACTATCTCTGGGAATTTAATTAAATAAAAACCAAATTAAAGCTAAATTTTACTTTTAAACCTCCAAACACTGGATACATAAATTCTAACCCCCAAAACCAACGTTTATTCCTTCCATATTTCACTCCACAAATCTCTCCTTATTTTTAGTCACAGAATCTTAGTAGTTATTTTCTCATTCAGAAAACCAACGTTTATCCCTTCCTTATTTCACTCCACAAGTCTCTCCTTATTTTTAGTCACAGAATCTTAGTAGTTATTTTCTCATTCACGTTTGAAATTCAAAATCAGTCTCTTTCTTGTAGGTTAAAGATATTTTTAGACAAAAAAATCTAAAAAGGATATTTATGAGTCTTTTACCTATTTTTAAAAATACTCCAAAATTTATAATCAAATAAGTGAACTTTCAATTTTTAACACTAAAACGTAAAATTAGAAAAAGAAAAAGTAATAGTAGTAGTTATTATTGGTAATAATTAGTGTAATATTTGTAAATTTTCCATAATTTGAGTTGGTTATGGACTCTAACAACTAATCATTCATTGAAACTAATTAGGATTCCTGTATTATTATTTAATCTTTCCATTATCTCATAATAATATCAATTTCAATTTCACCAAAATTTCATACAGTCTAATATTTTTCCCTTTTTTCTGGTGTTTTTCATAATCAAATTTCTTTAATGGATTGTATTTGTTCATGTATCTAATTGATAACTTAATTCTTATTTATTGTGATACATTTATAGATACATATTATTTCAACTTACATACATCCTTCTTTCACAACCTTATTATATCAGATGCGTTATTATTAACTACAAAATGATACATTATATAAAAAATGTATCTTATCAATTTGAAATCTTTCACAATTGCATATTTATCTTTCAAGGCAAACAATGTATCTTCTCCCAGAATCATAGACTGAATAAAGATACTCAAATGATGCAACAACCTGTTAACATTAAAGAAATTAGTGATACATTCCATAAAACAATTGTTTCTATATACCAATCACAAACAATCAGACAACTAAATTATACTTAATATCAGATACAAAATATAAATATAATCTGGTACATACCTTCATTCTTCAATATTTTGATGTTTTTACAATAAATTAAATGTACAATGTATCATCTATAAAGTATAGTATTTCACAAGCACAACCAGATACAAATATACTAATGTATCATGCTAAACATTTTGTCATGATACAATAATTTAAATTAATACTACATGTTTATGATATATAATAACTATCACACAGTTATGTGTCGAACTCTAAGCTAACACTTTACGTGCAAAATTTACTTATTTAATCCATCTAATTCATAGAAATACAATACTTATCAATTTATACAAGATACATAAATACTAATGTATCACGATTGATATAGTCATCTCGAAAATACAAATAAAAAATTGAATTAATAGCACAATATATGTAATTTCATATCTCTTATTGTCATATCTATTTTACTATGAAATTAAAGCTATGATCTATTTTATACATTGCAAATCTAGGCTCATATTTTTTTTTTCAGATTTTTGAATGTCAGATCTAATTTTTCTTTTCCAGATTCTTCAATGTCTCAGCAAAATCAAAATATTCATGACGTATCTTCTCAAATATTTTGATAATTTTGAATCAAAATTGAAAGGATCTTGGACGAATTGGGAAAACAAATTTGAAATCCATAGTATCGTTCATAACTCACCTCGCTTTCCCAGATTCATGAATGTTTAATCATGTATGAGCTATTGTTTTCAAATTTTGTCAATCTATTACGATTTGGGTGAGAATTGAGAGAAGAAAATTTGAATTGTTTGAAGCTGGACGAATTTGAAATATAATTGAGAAAAGAAAATTTGAATTCTGATTTGATTGAAGCTATTAAAATTTGGAAGAGATTGAAATCAACTAGATTAGCGTGTTTTGGAGAACTCACATTCAATTTTATATTCCCTTTCCTTTTTAAAAGGTAATTGAATTTGTGTTTAATGTATCAAATATAATGTATCCGACTTGTTTGCTATGTATCCGGATAGCACTGATTTTGAGAGATTTTTGTAAATTGAAAAAAAGTAGGAATAAAATGTAATTTGCTCTTTACACTATGAGATTTATGTAAGATACAACAATAAATAAATAAGAGTAAAGGAAGAATAATGTTCATATTTGGGCCCCTGCCCAAATTCGAAATTGGGTCAGCAAACATACTTTTATCCCTATCCTCTTTCTAAATTTAAGCTTCAACAAATGGGTTTCAACCCATTTCTGTTCTGAAAAACTGCTTGGACCTGCTGGTAACAAAAGAGTTTGGGCTTTTGCCCATTTTTTTTTCCTGAAAATCCCCGTATCCACTGAATGTATCTGCTGCATATGGACTGTATACTAGCCCATTTTTCTGTATATTGAACTGTATACCAAATGCATACAGCCCGCTTTAGCTCCTGCATCCTATATTTCAATTTTTGGACCTGTATATCGATACTCGCCATGTATATTAGTGTATACTGCTGTATATAGCAGGTATACAGCCCATTTTCGGACTTTCCGGGGCCTGTTTCAGCTTCTCTTTCATCGCAAATATGAGGATGACTCGAAACGACTCAAGGATATGCAAGAGTGGAGTCCACAATGGACTCGGATGGATGTCACATGCAACAAAAAAAGAAGAAAAAAGGCAAAATATTAACATATAATCCAACCAAAATGAACAGAGAAAAAACAATATGCTAAAAAAAAAGGAACCAAAGATATATATATATATCGACTCTAGACAGAAGACATAAACTAACGCATAATCCCAACTAAAGGAAATTATAAAGATAAAAAGTCAACATGAATTCCTACAAATTATCACTAACATGTATAAACTAGATGGGATGATTCAACAGGTTAAAAACAATTAATGCATAGCAACCAATTCCTAAATACTATTAAAGAAACATACTCCCTCTGTCCCTAATTACTTGTCCACTTTTCCTTTTATAGTTGTTCCTAATTACTTATCATTTTGACAAATCAAGAAAGGACAATTTTTTTTACCTACTATACCCTCAATTAAATGACTAATTATTTTGAAAAATGTAGAGCTTTCCATCCACTTCATAATTAATAGGGGTAAAATGGGAAACTCACTATGTCATTAATTATTTTCTTAATATGTGTGTCAATTCAAAAGTGGACAAGTAATTAGGGACAAAAAGAGTATTACAGAAGAGCAAAAGTAATAAAACAAAATTAAATGAACCGATGGGATGCTACCAGTAAGCTATCGAAGCCCATAGAAAACACATATTAACTTAGATTAAATGACTATGTTCTCGACACATGAAGCTAAAATAAAGCAGTTAAAGGCAAAACAGTGCATTATTCTGAAGGGAAAACATTTCGAAACTAACAAATTTCTTGACAAAGGGTACTCAAAGAGAGGTAATTTTTAGCAATAAATCCATCCTCAAATTGCGAAAAACACAAATGGATGATCCTAAGCTTTAGATAAGATTTTACGGAAAACAAAAGCTTCAACTTAACGATAAGAGCTAAAGATGGCACAACCTTATGTCCGCCTGGGCAAAAACCATTTTTTATCTCAAATGTGATACCTTTAGGTCAACAAATATTAACCATGAACACTATATAAAAGCCAGGGAAGAAACATTGAGCAACTTAAGAGGAAACAAGGGAGTAAATGAACAAATTCTTTCGCACGATCAGCTTGAGATGCTATACAACTATATCTCGTAAGGTAGTAAGATCAACATTGACAAATCCACAATCTGTGACGAGAAAAATGAGCTCGAATTGCCAACACTAATGACTATCAAGTCTCACCTATCAACCCCCTGAATTATTCAGTTCCAGTAAATTCGTCCGATTACTCATGAGAGGGTATATCATCAGTATATCTCATTGTATATTTTACGAAGCAGAATGTTGTCTAGCTCGAAACAAAGACTAAAACTTTAATAAACACAACTGAATTCTCTTCAAGCTTTCTCGGTTCAAAGAAACCATTATCGAGCTACCTATTTGGATGCAAAGGTTGGATTTCAAGAAAAAGTACTACAGTCATATTATAATTTTGATGAGAAAATTCAATACAAGATTTATTGCAATTATTCATTTTTGTTGTGCATAGAATAAAAGCATACAAGCTCAAGAACTTCTTGGAGAACTGCAACAAGCTCAAGAACTTCCATTATCCTTGCCGAGGAATAGAACAGAACACTGTTTCAATGTCTCCTCCGGGCTATTAACTGGAAAAAGAGAAAAGGAAACAAATAGCAAGTAATGTGATTACCCTAGTAACTATGCAAGAGAATAACTATTCAAACATCAATAGAAGAAAGTTTTAGGCGGACCTGTGTGACCCACAGTTCTCTTAGACTCGTAGATCTCATGGTCATTTCCTCCCTGTTCAATAAAAAGCACGACTCTTATATCAGTTCGGACATGAAAAGAAAGCTTCAAGCACGTCAATAACTAAAGATTACCTTGTATGTTTTGTCTCCAAAAAAGTGAATTTCATTAAATTCTTCAAGGTATCTCAAACAATAAGTCTTGTCCCAACCTTGGGGGAAAACCTGTCATGACCAAGATCCCTAAATCATCTGTCAATAATATACTTAAAACATTTAGCGGTCAATGAGCACAAGAAAAGGATTAAAGATGCTTACATCGAAACTAATTTGGCCTCCAATGGAGAAGGTGAGATTAAAATGTGCAAACTTTTCTCTGAGCACTGATACCATAGTTTCGCGTATCTTCTGTACCTGATTATAGTTTCAATTGTCTTTAAATCACTGAGAAAAAAATTCTATCGGAGGTACATTACTGCAAAACATATATGCAATACTAGAGCAGTTATCTATACCTTGTCATACTTTTCAAATTCATCCCTTTCTTCCTGACTACAGTTCCTCCCAATAGGCGACACATTTAGCATGCCACTTCTAAACTCAATGAATGTTCCTCTGCAAAGAAGAATGATTAAGAAGTTTGCCACAACAAAGCAGATAATTCAACCTTTGATCTATGTTTGCTTGGATCCTTCAAAAATGTTGTCTGGTGTGTGTCAGGTCCTCCAAAAAAAACAATTTTTGAAGGAAGACTAGCATGGGTGCGGTGGCATTTTTGGAGGATCCAAGCAACACAAACTTTGATATGCTCACCTCTTTATTGAAATATCCAAGTCAGCAATGTAATGGAGAGTAAAGTTAATAAATTCCTGCATATCATTTGCATCCCATCAAGATATTTCTTGGCAATCTACATATAAACTCATTTCTACTTCAATTGGGTGAACCTAACTATAAACATTAAGTCTCACCCAATTATACGCAACATACACACACAATTAACTCTTCATGAAATGTGTAATAATTTGATTTTCAGATTTTCGTAAACTATCAAAAACATTGCTTCGAAACTTAGGAAATACCACGTCAGAGCAGTTTTTCAACAAAGTACAAATTACATAGTAATCTCTCTTTTTTGCTCTTAGGCAAATTATCCTTCACCTCATAGATAAAGAAATCATGCAAAGACTAATTTATCACTTCAATGAAATTATTTTCCGTAAGATAAACAACAAATAATTAGAAGGATCGCTAAGCCTTTATCGAACTGCACTTGGTTGGATATGCTCCCCTCTTTGCACTATAACAAAAATAAAACATTTCCTCGTTAAATAAGAAAAACACATTGACTAACCTTAAGCTTCTCGTCCCCAAGATATGACTTCAAGCTCTGCACGCACAACAAGAGTTCAAAACAAATCATCCCGCTAATTAACAACTAAGGAGAATGAAAGAAGCTATGCACATTGAAGATGGGAAGAAAGAAAATGTCTTCAAGTTGTTCGGTAATTCCATATTTCATGAGACTATTATCTAGTTTTAACTTGGTACGTAGTGCTTAAGTAGTGGCAACAAGGATGTTGTTTTGAGTTGATAAAGACAGTATCCGAAGATTTTGTTTTGTCACAAAGTGAATATGCACTCACAAGCAATATTATAGAGATATGATATCAAATTCTAGTCATTAAAATTACCTGTTTCCCAATAAGCTTGCCATCTTTATGTGCTACAAGGCCATTTTCAGAGAAAACATAATCATAGTCATTTGTAACTGCATCACAAATATTAGAAAGATCAAAATGTTATCATTCTCAAAAAATTCTTTTAGATGGGTCAATTAATAGCCACATATGGGGAACCAAGGGACATGCATGACCTCAAAGATTGTTTAGCACTAAAGTTGGGCAGAAAAAGGTACATTTCAACAGCTAACATGGAGCTATAACCATAAGACTACGTATGCCTTTCTAGTGGAAAGGTCCTTTCATTTTTCAAATCAAAACACATTTCAGTGCTCGTGGCTAGTGAACTCTTAGTTCTACACTTCTACTCTTGCCTGATACTGCGAGGAATTTCAGATACTGAGCTAGAAACATGAGCTATAATAAGTTGATGTAGCACCTTTCATCATCCCAACTCCAAGTTTAGTATATATGCTACTTAAGCTAACCTGTATTGCCAAGCTGTTCTGATATCTTGACAAGGTCAGAACCTCCAACAACTCCAATAGTAACAACCTTCAGGTTGACAAAATTGTTAAGACAAAGAATCCTTGAGAGGAAAAATAATAAAAGAGAGAGAAAAGGAAAAAGGAGTATAGCAGAAGAATCATCTACCTTTTTAAGTTCCTGCATGAATTTCAACATTTGTGGAGTAGATTCCTGAAATTTTGATGCAAATTATTCAAAGAAGAAAAATCAATATCGTTATGGGGGTGATTAAATGTCACTACTGGTAACACATTTTAACGACCACTTCTTAACGAAGGGATACACATACGATTGTTATAAGTGTACTTATAGCGATCAAATAAATTATCAGTCGCTAAAAGTCAATTTTCAACTTAACTACATTAAAAAGGGTATAAACGACCACTTCTTAACGAAGGGATACACATACGGTCGTTATAAGTGTACTTATAGCGACCAAATAAATTATCAGTCGCTAAAAGTCAATTTTCAACTAAACTACATTAAAAGGGTTATACCCCGTAGTTAAAGACTAAATTAACAAAAACAATTACTGGTTGATTTCTTTCTCTGCCCAAACCCTCCTTTCAACACCAGAAAAGAAAAAGGTAACCCTACAAGCCTAAAACATTTGAGCCATATTGTGGTATTTCACTGTGATTTTTGCCTTTTATAGACCTCTAGTGAATCGGTATTGGATTATCTCTACCTCATCAAGGTAATTTTTTTGACTATCTCTCTTTGAAGTTTCTTTGTACGGTACTAATTTTTGTATTTGTAGAATTTTCTCAAAAACTTAGACCTAGTTAAAAGTATCAATTTATATATTATCCATTTTTGTTTCATTGCTAAGAAATTATTCTCAATTTCCGCAACACCTCTCAGTACTCTTTATCTCAGAAAAGGTATCAAACTTTTGTGGAACTGAAGCTTAAATTAAGAAGAACTGACATTCTAAGAAGAATAGACTGAATGTGAGTTTAGCTATGTATATTTCTGGGTTGAATTGAATTGCAGAAGCAGATGGGTGGTAGGTACATGTAGGTACGTATTCATGAGTTTTTATGGGTAAATTAGCTACTCCATCAAATTTGTTTATTTATTGGTACACTTAGTTGCTTATTCTCGGCTAAAAATTTGAAGGTTCACTGTATTTCAGATTCTTCGAGTTGTAGGATGTAGAAGATATTGAGGAAGAGGAGTTTGGGTTTTCGAGAAACTATTTTCTTGCTAAAGAATTGGGTTTTTCAAGGAAAATTCTCCTCAGAAGATCACAGAATTCGATCTCACTAACGAGGAGATAATAAGAGAGGTAGCAGCTAATATTGATCTCTAACATGAGAAAGAAGTTAAGGATTTGATTAGTAGTTACAAAAGTTTGTATTCAAAATGGCTTTCCGTGCTAAGGTTTGGTATTACACTTTTGGTGTATGGCTTTGGATCAAGAAAGCTTTAGGGTGTGTTTGGTATGAAGGAAAATGTTTTCATGGAAAACAAGTGGATTTTTGACTTATTTTTTCATGTTTGGTTGGTGAGTAGAAAATATTTTTCGGAAAAGATTTTTTGTGTTTGGTTTATGAATGAAAAATGTTTCTGAGAAATATCTTTTATTTTTATTAGAGTAGAAAATAATTTTTGAAATTGAAAATACTTTTTAAAAACAAACTTATATTTTTTTTTTAGGGTGGGGGGGTCGAGGGTAGGGGCGAAAAAATAAAAATATGAAGTTGAAAATATTTTTTAAAAAACAAACTTAAATTTTTTTTTGGGAGGGTGGGGGGATCTAGGGTAGGGGTGAAAAAATGAAATTTTGAAGTTGAAAATATCTTTTAATTTTTTTTTCCTTGGTCTGATGGAGGCTATCAATACTTGAAACATCGATAAGTTTGTCGTATTTCAATGCATAATTTACATTACTGCAGAATGTATCAGTAAAAATTTCTCTTGGTACAAACAACTTATTGCTCTTTACTAGTAACGCCAAACTTCTATGCATAACATATTGAACTTGATACGGGTGATTATTGCTCCGAGATTTTCTTAATAGGACCTACAGGCTTGTAACGACCTTCCATAACATTTAATCTAGTCTTTGTTCGATCACTGTTGCAATGTATTGAGTTATTTTTTTTGCTCTGTTTATGTGATGTTGGAGCTCTTATAGTAGACATAATTTCAAAAGTATCATGTGCAGTGTGTTAGCTATGATTGTGGTTATCATACGGAGAGAAAGAGAGAAATAGCTTGAGATTCAAAGCAGGCCACTACAACATTGATGGGGTATGCTCAGAGGTGGCTTTGCATATACATATCAAAGGCCAAGAATTGCAAAAATGGGGGAAAACACTAGCTCCTCTACCAAGCCCCCCTTGATTGGTAGCTGCTTACTATGACTTTGTTATCTTGCTTTCTGTCTTTATATATAGACTGTAGCTTTGATTAAGCATTGGGATTTTTTCGTAACTTTGGTATCCAAACCGCCCAGGTGGCATGTTGACTTAACCATCCGACATCGACTACCTCCCACCGACATTGATACCAGTCAACTCTATCCACCAAGGCTTATCAGAAGGATGGCTAGGGTGTTAGCTGAGATCTATATTTTTACAAGTTTAAAGATATGTAACAGACATATTTTTTCACAAGCTTTTTTATATGAAATCAGTACATGATACCTTCTTAACCTGTCCGAAAGATCCTAACAAAATATCCAGTGTCCCCTCATCTACTACTTTCTAAAACTTTGTTAGCTTTTTAACTTAAGATTATCCATAGTCATGTTAAGTCTTCTCGAGATTTTTTTTAATTTTGTGCTGACTCCCAGATCTAACTTTTATAATGTAATAGAGCTACCATATCTACTTTTGTACTCTTTGCATCTTCTTGATACCGGTAATCAAACAACTTCATAAAAAAAGGGTTTCTATACTTTGTTAGTATCACTTGTAATAGAAACCTCCAATTATTAAATCTTGTTTTATGTCATGTATGCATTGTCTTTTACAGATGGAAGAATGTGTTCAGTCACATTGATTCTATTTAAGTATTTAAAGGGTTTGTTTAGAGATTTCTCATGTACTTTCTGGTTGAAATGTTGATTCTATTAGGGGTCGTTTGGTAGAGTGTATAAGAATAATGCTTCTATGATGTATTAGTAATGCTTGCATTAGTTATGCTTGCATTATTTCTTATACATTGTTTGGTTTGATGTATTGGAAATAGCAAGTCTTGTATAAAGACTATTAAAAAAATATTTGTTTACCAAAATACCCCACATTCTTTTACAAAAATAATAATAATTATTATTATTATTATAATTATAATAATTATAATAATAATAATTATAATTATAATTATAATAATAATTATAATAATTATAATAATAATAATAAT